>NW_028279627.1:0-141663 GCF_059751315.1 Micrasema longulum
GTATGTCGAATAGTGTAACATCACAGCCACACAAGAGTTTATATTTTAAATACACCCAAATCTTTATGGATAAACCTATACTTTTAACAATTCTTTTACAGACTGAAGCTTTACTGCAACAACTCAATATAGCATCAAATAAAAAATCTAGTTCTGGCTCTAGTTCCAGTAGTAGTGATGATTCCAGTTCTTCATCAAGTGATTCATCTTCAGATGATTCATCATCTTCTGGTTTGTATATCATCTCATTTCGTTTTTATATCACTAGATACTAAAAAATAGATTACTAAAGCAGTGTTTTGAGCCGTGTGAGCATTATTACTATGAATACAATTAAACCATCTCCTTCCCTTTCTGAAACTGTTTATAAAGTCCGTCTGTCTATCTTAAGTTTCACACACACTTTTTGCGCTCTATGGGACAAATGCCACATATAACTTTAACCGCACAATACTATGCTAAAATACAGTCCTGTGTGTGAAATAGAACCAGAATATTAGACAAGTGTTTTCGACTCGATTGCTACTCTCAGGTAAAAATCCTGAAAAAGGAAATCAAGTGGGGATAAGTTGGCCTCGTAGTGTCACTGGTGCATTCGCCTACCATTCTTGAGGTCTCAGGTTCGATTCCTGGCAGGGTCGACGTGGAGTATTTGTTTTAATGGTGGTTTAACACTGCAATATTTCACTATCTCTGGACTGGTACCCGAAACGCAAGACCGATCACCTTACCTTCCTACGCACCACTGGATGCAGATGGGAAATTACGAATGAATGATGATTGTTAGAGATACAACTCCACGGGGGTGATTGACACCAATGGCGAGCCATTTTAAATAAGCTGTCATATAATATAAAACTGAAAATTTTATTGGTGGTCATTAACTTATGGCCTATGCGACATACAACCACAATCTGCACTCAGTTGACTGTCTGCGCTTAGCGTTGTGATAGTGGTCCGGGCATTTTACAAGCCCTTTGGAAATGTCCATAAAAGGAAAATGACGATTTCTCAACCTGCAGAAAGGTTATTGAAAATTAAAACATAGTGAATCCTGATAAAGGAAAGAGGTAATACACAAGTGAAGGATACCCACCAAAAATGGACTAATCACAATTTTTCTAAATGTGTTTAATAGAATGCCTGAGAAGAGCCAAATCTTATAAAATAGGAAAAAATATGGGGTCACAGCTGGCAAAAAAATGTCACTTATGTGACCATTGCTGCATTAAGATTAAGCTGTTTGGTCGGATCAAAGAATGAGTTTTAAAAATTTTAAGCAAATGTTTTTGTCTATTTCTTGTGATTGTATTTAAAAATATATTTTATTGAATATATGTAGCCAGTGTCCCACAAACAAGGTTTTTATTCTTCTTTTTGCTCTCTTGTAAAATAAATATTTCAATGAATTATTTTAAATTATTAATATCAAGTGATTATAACAAGAATAAAAGAAACAACAACAATCTCAAAAATAATAAACCATAAGATTCCATAAGCCGACTTACGAATGTGTGAGCATTCTTACGACTTATTCATCGGAACCGACCTTAATCGTAAGTCGATGATTGTAATTGAAAACTTTTTTGTTTTTATTTTATTTGAATGGTATCAAATTATATCATCCAAATCTGCCCTAAATATTAAAAAAAAAATATTAAACAATATTCCCAATTTGTGAAAAACCCCATTTTCTAAAAAAAATAAAAATTGTAACACGGGAGGCCCGATTTCTGTGCCAAAATTGAACTCTGAACCTCTGTACATAAAGCAAGTGTCTATTAGCAATGGTGCTAAATACATTGCGAAAGCTAAAATAAATAAAAATCTTGTTTATAAGTGAATGACCAATTTCAAACATAGGTATGTTATTTTCTTCTTTTGTTTAACTTTTACTTTTAAGTAATATGTATTTGCGTTCTTGTGATTTATAAGGCTAGTTGTAAATAACTCACTTTTAAAAAATGGGAATCTAGTTGTGGCAGTGGGGTTTGAACCTCGAGTCTGCAACAGGACCACAACCCGGTGTCCATATGCATTCATATATTAACCAAACTTACAATGCGCAGTATTTATTAGATTGACTTAAAAAATATTTTTATTTCACGTGTTTCATAAAAATACTGAGAAAAATTCATAAATAATTAATAATGAATTGTTTGTTTGTTAGATGATTCAGATGGATCTTCAGAAAGTGAAGATCACCGAAAAAAGAAAACTACACATGAAAGAAGAAAAGAAACTCCACCCAAACATAAAAAGAAAGTTGATAGTGATAATGATACACATAAATCTAAAAAAAATGAAAATCGACAAAAAACTCACCATCAAGGCCATGAAAGTAGAAATGACAGGGGCAGTAGAAATGAAAACTTAAGTATGAGTCGTGGAACTGATGATAGAAGAAGGAGAAAATGATTTTAACATTTTACCTTTGGACAAATTAATTTTGAACAGAATCCATTCATATATAATCAAGATTATTGAGGATATATTTAAGTTAAAAAGTTGCGTCAACTTTTACATTGTATTTTGTTTACATCTTTATGAATAAAATAACTTGTCACAGTAAATGTTTTTTAAATTCTCAGTATAAGTATTCACTAGATTTTTCAAGTTTTACCTTTGTTTTTTGTTAAACCAATAACCGGATTCATGATTGGCGATATCATCAGACTGGTATATTATTATATTAGTTTAAAAGCAAATATTTTAACTGAGATAGAGAAAAAACTGAATGTTCAAACAGCATGTAAAGTCATCACTTAAAGCAGGCAATGACACTAGACTTCTATATTCCCTTCTCAAGGATCTCCTTCTCGGTTTAAATATCTAAATTTTAATAATCTCCCTAGAGTAGAATACAGTTCTATTCTACAAACATTGGACATGATAGAAATATTTAGGTAAAATATTGAAACTCTGTTTTTATGAAATGTTCATCTTTTAGATTGCTTATGCATATTATTATTTCTTATCTATTGTTTTGCATATGAGTATTAGTTCCCAAACTTAGATGTGTACCACTTATAAATATAACATTTGATTAGTACCACCATTCGAGTTACTTTAAACAATCTTTACAAACATACTGATAGGCTATGTCAATATCGAGCGTATTAAGGTAAGTTTTGAAATTAATATGTAGGTACTTATTTCTTACTGTGTATTTCATGTTAACTTACAATCGATATCATATTAACTTACAATGTTTAGATTCCTCTTCCTCATTAACATAATCAATAATTTATTTTTCATTTTCTGTTCCAAGGTGAAGAAATAGCATCTTGCATGCTAATCATCATAGTGTAATAACATATAACAATAGTTATTAATAAGCAATCAAAGTATTCTAAACAAGCATAGGGATTTTAATTAGTTGAAATTCTCAGACTGACCTCTGTCTATTGTAGATTATAAAAACATACAAGAAAAAAACAGGCAATCGAAATACTTTGATTCATCAGATGCATCCAGTTAAATCAATGCAATATATTTTGTTGACCGCCTGAAAAAAACTGCATACCTAAAGAGAAATATTTAGATAAAAATATAAATCTGTATCCCAAATAATTGCTATTTAGATGTCTTTTAATTAGGGAAAAATTTATAACACCCATCAAGTATAAGTTTTTAAAAATGTATTTTTGAATCTTGAGAAAGATCTCAAGAGCAAGAATGCGAGGTTTAAGACAAGCATTATTTGAGACATGTCTAGAGTAAGAATATTGGTGTATAGAAATCAAAAGTAGAAGAATTTTTGTATCTGGGAAGTATGTTTACTAGAGATGGAAAGACCGAGAAAGATATTGAAAGGAGGCTAAGTGCCGGGAACAGGGTGAACGGTGCACTGAAATCTACTTTGGCAAACAAATGTTTATCGTAGGAGGCTAAGCTAGCAGTTCACAATGGAGTTCTAGTGCCAACTCTAATGTATGGGAGCGAAGTATGAAACTGGAAAAATGATAGTGAAAGTAGGTTAAATGCTGTCAAAATGCGATCCCTCAGGCGAATGCGTGGTAAATCGATGTATGATAGGTGCACAAATGTCGAGATCCATAAACTGTGTAAGGCTAAGACATGCGTTATCGACAGAATCAAGAAAAGGGTGCTTCATTGGTTAGGACATGTATAGCGAATGGACAGCTAAAGAACAGCTAAAAGGATCTACTATGTGAATGTTGCAGAAAACAAGAAAAACCGAGAAAGACATGGCACGATCAAGTTCATCAAATACTTGAAGATAGACATGTCAAGAGTAGGAGTAATTGGCGTGTGTGCATGAGAAGATGAATTAATGTAGAGGAAGCGAGGTCTACAGACATACATGCAAAGATAGAGTGATATGGCGTTCTATCTGGCATTCTCTATGGCGGCCTCCGTGGTGTAGTGTTCAAGACGCTTGACTCACGCACGGAAGGTTCCGGGTTCGATTCCCGGTGAGAACACAAAAATTAAAATGTGATTTTTCTCAAGTCTGGGTGTTTTATGATGTAATTCACCATTGTAATTGGGCCTCCTAGCCTGTTGTGGTGCAAAAAATAAATAAGAAATATCCTCTCTGCATACCCCTACGGAGAAACGGTGTGATAGTTTGTTTGTTTGAGAAAGCGAAATCTGTATGAACAGAGATGGGTTGTGGTCCTGTAGGTAGTGTAACGGACTCTGGATCAGGAACGCCAAGGTTCGAACCCTGCTCTACCACAACTTATTCCCCATTTTCAAACCCAGTTATTTATGACAAAATGAAAAGAGCCCCAAAATAACAATTTTCCGGTAAATCATAAGAATGCAAATTTGGTGTGGCGTTCTATTCTCGCTGCATATTATGGGGATAAGACATGATGGTTTATTTGTAAATGGTGAGTGAACAATTTTTATGTCGAAACAACAAAAATTATACTGATATTTTACATTTGCTAATTATATAATTAGCAAATATTTATGTAAATATTTACATATACATTTCAAATATACTAATTATCTTTTATAAAAAAATATTACGAAATTATCATTAATCATTAAAACAAACCAAAATGAAATATTCGTATATTGGAAGAATGTTTTATAAATTATTAAGTTGTTAAAAAAAGGAAAAAAAAGACATCAGAATGTTTAATATTTTGACACTAACAACTTGGTAGTCAGATGGCAGAAGGGACCATCTGTATTTTTTTCTGTTTTTTAGTTTTCAAAAGATTTAATCAACATTTCAGTAACACATAGAAAAAAAAAAAAAAACACCATAATTTAGAATGGTAATTTATTATTGAAAAGCAAAATTAAAATATTTTAGTTTGGGGATTGAAGTTTTGAAATTGAGTCATATTTCAGCTCTCCTGAACGTTTTTGAAAATTACAGATGGTCCCTTCTGCCATCAGACTACCCAACTGGCTAATTCAAAACGTAATATTAAAATGCATAATGTAGAATGTTCTACAATTTAAATTATTACTCATGCTTAAAATGTGAAACTTTAATTTCATCCAATGTCTTCTCAGTTGTGTATTCCGTCTAAATCTGAAAATTTCACCAACATCGCAGTCATAATACCTGCACAGTATTTTATGGGTTTCAATAACGTCACTTCTTGCTTTTCACTGTTCAAGTGTGGTCAGGTAAAGTCTCCGAAACAAGGAAGTACAGAAGTTTTATAGCTTTGTTCCACTGTTCATGACAAAATCTTGTAGCAATCAAAACAGTTAAAACAAAAATTGTTATTCCTACCATCAACGGACGTAAATAATGTGATTCTTTAACTAGAATTAAATCTAGCAATATATAAAATTACACAAGAATTAATTATAAAGTCAATGCCAATTCACTAGGCCTTAATTGGCAAACAGGGTACTCTGTTGTAAGTCAAATGCCCATGCATTTGAATAATTATTTATGTATAATATAATTGCATAATACATGGTAATTATCAATTTTGTGTTTTGAATGCCAGTCCGGGGTAGAATTAAATATTTTTATAGAACGACATGTAAAATAAACATATTTTATGTTATGCTAGTAGAAAATCAACTTTTGGATTTTAAAGTTACCAAGTGGACTAGAAAGATGTATTGTACATAATTCTCAGAAAAACATATATACCAGGTGCATGCATAAGTCTTTTCCGGTTTCACTAAGAGATGGCGCCACCGAACAGTACGCAGCGTATGAATTTGACACTATGTCAGTTTGTTCGTCATGCGCTCGCAGGGCAGCCCTTCAGCAATTTCAAAGAAGTTAGAAAATGGCTCGACTAATGGTTTGCCGCAAAAGACAAACAGTTTTTCTGGCATCGTATTCATAACTTACCTGAGAGATGGGCTAAGTGTGCAGAAGCCGATGGCTAATATTTTTAAAAAACATAAAATTAATTTCCCTTCAAAATTACGTATTTTCTATACCACCAAAACTGGCAAAAACTTGTGCATACACCCAGGCTGGTATTCTGAACGGAATTGCACGCGAAGAGATCGCTCTGTTAGCATGTATTTAGTATGTAAATACGCATTAAAAATGTGTTTTCTACGCGTGCTTTTGCGTTCAGAATACCACCCGTGGTATATAGCCAAAAGTAAATAAATGTGATGTAGGAAAAAAAAACAATATTTCAGAAGAAATGTTATGAAATTTTGACCCAAGTACATAAAATCATAATTTATTCATCATATCACATATATTATTCATTTATAAAATTAAAAGGCAGTTAGTATATCTCTTTTTAAAAATATTATAGAAAAGCTTAGGAGATAAAGTACAAACTGTTTTATGTTCTATAAATTAATATTAGGTAAAATTTCAGTTGACACTACAAAACTTTGGTTGAATGTTCTTGTTTAAAACAAGTCATCTCCTAAAGATACAGAGCTCAAGAGAGTATGGCAATACTTCTCCTCGGTCCTCCAGGCTGATTCACATTGTCCATACTGGACCACTTTTTGACACTATTTTTCAGAAGCTCCGCATTAATCTTGTCTTCCATCACTCGAGACATGGCCTCCAACTTCTGGGCTCGATCCTTACTGAGTGGCTCACTCGGGAACGACAAGTCGTTGGCCTCGGCCAGAGTACGCAGGTCGAAGTAGTACTTCACATATACACTAGAAGGAACATTTATATTAAACTGCAGCATTTCCAGAAACTGCCTTTCCAATTCATTCATATCTTCTACAGTAATATCTTTCAAGATTTGACAATAATCCACATTCCAAACTGCTTGATCGTCCCACACCTTACTGGCCAGAAGGATCGCTCCCAGAAGAATTCTCTTCCAGTTGGACGGAGCAATGTCCAACTCGGCGCAGACCAGCAGCCTCTCCAGGTAAACCAGCGTGATGATGGCACACTCGGCCGTCAACTGAGCTGCGTTGAATAGTGTCCTAACAAACTTGTAAATCTGACGATGCTCGGGATTGTACTTCTCATAATCGTCACTAACTCCACCCCTGGTTAGAGGGTGAAGCTTTTCGTCAAAAATATCCAACTGTCTTTGAGATGTTCTGTTTTTAATATGGTAATATATAGCTAAAGCTACACACTTCACTGTATTCTTGAGATTAGGTTGAGATACCGTACTGTCATCCAGATAAATGGTAGAACACGAACTACTTTTCTTTAATTTGGTGTCCGCTATCTGATGTTGACTTCTCTTCCTAGTAATGCCATTTTCCAAGGAAGCCTTTGATCTTTCCATAAATATTGTCCCGGCCATTGGATCTTGCGAAGGATCAGCATCTCCATCATCGGGTTCCCTTTCACTGATGTGCTGTAGGTTAGTCACACTCACTTCTCCTTCTGGGAGGTGCTCCTCAGCCGTGACAACATCTTTTCTTACGGGTAGAGGGCTACTGTATGAACAACAACTGCTCTGGTTACCCATTATGAAATTTGCTTACCTACTAGGAAGCAATATCTAATATTTAATAACGCCGAATTACTGGTACATATTGTACAGGAGTATAAATCTTATAAGGCGCTCCAGCCTTATATTCGTCTCAGGAGGAATTCATTGTAAAAGGTGGTTTCTGAAAAATAACAAAAAAACAATTACATGCTAACCCAACCCATTTGTGTATTGTGTGGTTTTTACATCTCGAGTTCATTTTTCCATAAAATTAATCATACGGACGGATAAGAAAAGTTAACAAAATTAAAATATAATCAGTAAATAGTCTTAAGGAACTAAACAAACATTTATATTTTCAGTATAAATACCTCCACAACGCCGCCGTCAAAACTTAAGAGCCACATCCCCGAACTCCAAGATAAAACCAAAAGCTATTTACCTGTTCGTACTTCGAACACGATCGGACCCAGTCTCGCCTCTAGCCTCTATTTGCTTCTAGGGATGCGCAAAAAATAGAGATTATTATTCGAATCAAAATAATGTAATGCGTTCGATTATTCTATTCATTCGAAGTATTGTCCGAATGCAAAATTCATTCAAATGAATTATTACCCATAGTCGTACAGAGCAAATGGAAAAATATAATATCTCAGCTTGCCCATCACATACTGCATACCATTTCTGAAAGCTTAAGTCTCTTTGGCGGTGCCCACACACGAGGAAAAATTGCTCGTGGCCAAATGAGAAAGGCTGCCCAAAGGAGCTCTCTGTAATCTGATATCCTTGGTATATTTATGTCGAAAGAAGATAATTCAGAAGTACATAATATAGGATTGAGAAAAAGAGGGAAGTGAATTCTTCACTGACTGGAATTAAATTGATTGGATATGATCGATTTGTCAAAATGATTACAAAACTTTTAAAAACCATGAAATTAGTTTTTGAAACCATCAGATATGTTTATGCAACAGGTCCACGGATAGTACTTATACCTAATGCATAATAAATTTATGCCTACTTTTCTCCAAATATTTTTTTTCTAAAACGGGATATAGCTTCAAAAGGAATAAACTCATTTAAATATATACGAACTAATTGGCATTGTTTGTGACGTAATACATTATCTGTTAATTTTAAGTACGTAATACAGTAAAACTTCAACCATCCGGATTAATGAGTGGCAGATTTTTTTGCTTTTGAAGTAATACAGCAAACTGGAATTGAATTAAAAACTTACTTAAACATTTCTGGTAAATTTAATTGTGCAATTATATTAATGATAAAAATTTCTTCATTATTTTTCATTCCCAGGGCTGGTATTCCAAATGCTCTCGCGGCCATATTATCTTGTGTAAATGTAAATACATTCAAAATACATGAGAAAAACAGTTTTCTCGTGCCACGAGAGTGGTTCAGAATAGCACCTCTGTAATGATCTGGATATTTGGCATTCCGGGTGACTGGAGTTTGGATAAACGGAGCTCTATTGTACTTTAATATCTGTGAATGAAAATATAATTTCATCGCCATCTCAACTATGTCAACGCTAAAAAAGGAGCACGTTCTGCTCCATACAGAAATAAGAAATCTGTTGTTTAGCTTCCTAAGCAAATGGCCATAGTAAATTAAAAACCTTATACGTTTTGTCTTCATAATTTGCCATTCTTGATGTAAATACTTATTTTATTGTTTTGTTTTATCCTTGAATGAATAATTTGTGAGTAATAAATAAAAATATTGATTTTTGGGTGGTAGAAAAGTTAGCACTCGTTTTAAATTATAATTAATAAAAATCTGAACTTTTCAGTCCTTCAGTACTTAAAACTGTTAAAATTAACTTCTTAACTCTCCCTTCTCGGTGATGTGTAGCTATTACACATATCATCAAATAACTATTTGTATCTCTAAAAATATGTATTATAAACACTAAGTTAAGATTTTCGATTCCTTCGTTATATTAGGTGTTAACATAAGTTGTGTTCGTTTTCTTTTTCATATTTGAAAATGAGCATCAAAAGTAAAACATGCTCACTTTCATCGACTTGACATTTCATTTTAAAGGCCTGTAATAAAAAAATGATATGTGTAACCAAAAAACAAAAACACAATGTCTTGTAAAGCAAAAAAAAATCTTTCGAATCACGTATAATTTTTATCACATTTGGTGCTCATTTTTAAATATAAAAAAACCCATAAAACTTATGTTAACATCGAACACAGTTATGTATCGATTTCAATAATTTATTTTTGAATAATACATACCTATTTGGCATAAAAAAGTCATTTTATCGGAAATTAAAAATAAATCACTTATAGCCTTTACAATAAAAAAGATTACCAATGTGTCGCATTTTCGCGGCGATGAAGTAAAATGTATACAAATATACGATTGTCACAAACACTCTTTGCGTCGCACTCTCGATGCTGTATACATAATAATTTCGATGATATATTCTCGAGCGAGAGGTATAATTTTACGCGTGACGCAAGCCAGCTTGTACAACTGCCACCGTACGCCAGCTGCTCTCGGAGCTTCGCTAAGGGTATATGTTTTTTAATGTTTTGAGAGATTTTTTGAAAATATTATCTTTTTTGAATTCAAATATGATTAATTGAAACAACGAGGAAGTTCAGTTCTACGGGAAATCAGATGTCAAAAATATTTTCTTACACGCGGTAAAAATTAGAGCATTTAAAGAAGTATCTCGAAAATATATGAAAAAATTAATAACAATAATTTTAATACAAATAAACTGCTTTGAATTATGTCACAAGTTTTTCCAAATCAACCAATAATAGAGTGTCATGATAGATTTCTGGTTTTTGAGAAGCCAACTCACCAATCATCAGAACTCACTGACTAGAACTTGTGACGTCACTGGCGGAGTAATTTAAAAATCAAAGCGCTGATAATACGATAAATTAAAATATGTTTAAAATAAAATTGGCTTAGTTTAATAGTCTATTCACAAATAAAAAAATACTGAACTTCCTCCTATGAATGTTCCATTTTCAGATTATAAATCTTTTATATTTGTATGTGCATTGACTACACTACCGGAACACGCGGGTTTTTTTTAGCACAGGGTTAATATGTTATGTACGTAAGTACACGCACAAAATTAAGAATAATCTGTCTAAATAAGATCAACACTAGTATTGCTCAGTGTAGCAACATTTATATTTTTAATGTCAAAATTTAAAACGATAATTCTCATCTATGGTCAATGTTTACGTCTGCTTTCGCTGATCTGCTATTGGCTATTGCTATTCATAACTAATTCATAACTCATAACCTAGAAGTTGAACAGTTTTCACTGTTTATAAAATTAAAAAAAATTGAGAACAAACCCGGCTCTATTTGTGACTGTCACATATAAGAGAAAATAAAACAGCGCTAATATCCATGATGATGAATTCATTTTCAAAGTCCACCTGTAGTCAAGTGATAAAATATGCTAATTATTTTAAGATCACCAGAATAAATATTGCTCATGTTAATATGTTCCATAGTAGTAATAGATTACATCGCCCAAGACAGATTCCAGGCTCCAAACGACCCGATAAAATCTCTAACGAAGCTCCCCTTGGAGTAACAGGAAAGTACAAGGTATTTGAAGATGCAGATTCTGCCATAATTAGGAATATTAATGAAGAAACAGAGACTCCCACTCTTGAAGCATTGGATGAATATGATGAATTTCAAGGCCTTAACACTAACAGTAAGTTGTAAATGAATTAAAAAAAATAACCGCACAAATAATATGTATCACAAATAGTAGACAAATAATAATTTATTCTGCTGATATATTTCTAATAACTAGTTAATAAAATACGTCATAAATGTACCATATTTAAATCTTATTTTTTAATGAAAACATTATTTTCCAACTCCACTGTGTTGAGTTGGGAAAATTCATAATCTTTATGAAAACTTATAAAATTTGACGTGAAATAGTTTGACCATGCAAATATTAAAAATAAAAATATCCTAGTTTTGAAAACTTATTGGCATCAATAAAATGTTATTTTTAACTCTCCCTTCCCGGTGATGTATAGCTAGTACACATTGCATCCAATAACTTTAATATCTCTATTAACACAATAAATTCTGGATTAAGATTTTCGGTATTCTTCTGATAACGGAATGCATAAGCATTTACGTGTCGATTGAAATAATTTATTATTAAATAATAAATAATTATTGGGGATATAAAAAGCATTTTGTAACAAATTGGAGATGAATCGCTAATACATTTAAAAGTTTACCAATGTGACATATGTGGTATATAAGAGTACCAAATATACTGCTGTCTCAAACACGAATTACGTCTCACTCTCGATACTACAGGTATATTTGTGAGCGAGAGAAACAAATTCACGCGTCACACAGGCCAGTAGCAAAGCAACCTGTACCACTTTTACAGTACGCCAGTTTAACGCAGTTCTTTTCAGGCCTTTGTTAGGGGCGGGCTCATGTTCTCGCTGCAAACGTCAGCCAATGTTTTTTTTCATGTTTTTAGAAATTAGATTAAAAATATTATCGCTTTTGACTTCAACTATAAATTATTGAAGCAATTGCCCGTGAATATTCCATTTTTCTGATTTAAATCTGTCATTTTTTGCGTGTGTATTGAATACACAGTACCGTAATGTGCGGATGTTTTTGGCACATTAAGGGAAGGGTTAATACAATATACAGATGAGCTCTGACAATCTGGATCTGCGGTCTGTGATCGCTATGTTCCGAACAGAGTGGACGAAGCACAACTGTATGCGTATAGCCAAGGGATCAAAACATGATTCAAAATATTTAATTAAATGAGGAACTTCAGCCCTACGGGAAATTGTTTACAAAAAATGTTTTCTTACGCATAGTAAATTTAGATTACCTAGTATGTGAAATAGACGAATCTCTTCATAACAATAAAGGTTTCAGCTCTTTAACTTCTCTAAAATCAACAGATGGAAAAATTTAAGAAATATGGATGTTCAAACATAGGCAAAATGGTGAATGTTACACAGTGTGTAAAGTGGCCACCTTAACCAGCCAAAGGCAAGTCATAAGTCCTGTAAATGCCTAGACTTCCATATTCCCTTCTCTAAAATGTTCTCCATCTTTGTTGTAATTTGTTAATTAAATTATACAACAAAATTTCTTGAAAATGTATGAAAAAAAAGAACTACTTTGAACGACATCACTAGTTTATATGAATCAACCAATGATAAGAGAGTTGTGGAAGATTTCCGATTTACTTACCGTCAACGGACAAATCGACAGAACTGACCGAGAAGAAGCGAAAGAGAACTTGAGACGTCAAACGCGGAGTAATTTCTGAAATACTAAACTTTAAAAAATCATGGCGCTGATAATACAATACATAAATATATATATATATATATATATATTTTTTGGGTTAGTTTAATAGTCTATTAACAAATAAAAAATATTAAAAACCCCTGTACTTTCTCATTGATGCAAATCACTTATTATATATTTATGTTCTCATCAATCAGTTGTGTTGTGAAAACTTCATGTTTGATTAAAAATCTTCTAATTTAAGGAATGTTTTAAGTTTTACAGTACTAATTGCTGGGTATCATGCTATTTCTTTATTTTTTTTAACCAAGCGCATAATATTGGTACACATTGCAATTCTGGCAAGACCTGTGCTTTTAACTCATCCAAAAAGTTTATAGCCTAATGTACTCGTAGTATAAAAATGATCTTTGTCTTCTTTTAATATTTTTAGTATATAGTATATCCTATTTATAGTTATAAATTGGCTATATGCAGTGAAAATAATGTTAAAATTATGTCTCTAATATGTAATGTAAATTGTGTAAAAATATTGTTTCTAGGGGGCTTAACAGGTGTATATGATATAGAAGAATTAGTTGAGATACTTCGGAGAGAGAAAGCAAGAGATATTTTTGTTTCTTTTGTTCCCCCCGAAGCCAAATATGTTGATTACATTTGTATAGTAACTGGGCGTAATGTAAAACATATGATGGCAATAGCTGTATTCATCCGTAAATTATTCAAAAGAAAATGCAATAAGAATGACATTATTCCTTTTCTGGAAGGTAAAACTTCTGAAGACTGGATAGCCGTCGACTTAGGTTAGTAAAAAATAATATTAAACAAACTGTTATTTCTATTGAATTCTGTCCCTTCTGGATTTTATTTTTTTTGTGTTTTTGTGTTTGTGAAAAATATATTATTTGTATTATAATGTTTAAACATATGCACTTACGCATATAATATACTTTATACATCACATTATCAACAGTATAGGTTAATGTTTCTAAAAATCATATCAATTCGTTTAAAACGAAATAAAATACAATGATACAGTCTTAATAATTTGTAAGGATTTTCACTTTCAAACTTTTCCCCTGTAAGGACGTGTGGGTGTGTGTGATATTGGTCTATGATGTTATGATTCATTATCATGTTGGGGCAATCTATGTACTATAACCATGATTTTGTCAAATTTATTTTTAAATAAAAACCATTCCTATTATATTCACTTATCTTTGAGACTACTAACAAGCATTATTCTTATTTCAGGTAATATCGTACTTCATGTATTTTCAGAAGATGCAAGAGGATTTTATGATCTAGAAACATTATGGAGTATTGGTTCCAAATTTGACCCCAAATGCATAATGGAAAAAAGTCATATATCAAATATATTGGAGAGAAATGAAATATTTTTACATGATTTAAAACCGGCTAAGGAATGACATATTTTACTGTATACATTATTTTATAATAAATATCTTTTAGAAAGTAGATTCTTATGAATTACATTTTGTTCGATTTTTACAACATTTTTCAAAGATCATGCAAATATTTTTTACAGGTTTTAAAATAATGTAACTGCAGTTATTTTCAACTACTAAAAATGGAGTCTGTCAAAACTCTTTAACTAGTTTTACATAAAAGATATCCTTTTTTGTAGATATTGCTTTATAAAATATATCTTTACTTACATAGGTTTATGTTCTTTTTGTTCAGTTTCTTGTACATATGTTTCTTCATATAACTGTTGTTTGGCTTAGGCCATATATATAATAAATAAATAAAATATACATCTAGAAGATGTCAAGTCTTGAAGATCCCTACTCAGGTGATGGCGCTTGTTAGTCAATAAATAAAATACTAAAACTAAACCAAGAAGTTTGATTGTTACAAACAATATAAAGTTAAATCCAAAACAATGCACATGTTACATTGCCATAGTGACAAGTGAGTAATAGTCAAATCTCTGTCTTAGTCGGTTTTAGGAAATGAATGCTACCTTTTTCACTTTGTTAGCAAGCTCAATTGTGCAATAATGTCTTGTCCACTATCCCTGTTTCTACAGCATCTCTGTTTTAATCGTGTCTGATGAAACATTTCATATCTCTTTCCTAAACACCCTTTTCTTCCTTTCCTTTTATTTTTTTCTTCTCTTGAAGACGCATATTTAACCATTTTATCGATTTTATTTTTTTATTCACATATGTACTGAAACATAAAAAAATAACGCTATTTATTTTATCGGTTAAAAGAAATTTCGATTTGAAAGTAAGCTGGTCGATGCTCAAAAACTTTAAAAAATAAAATAAATTAATGAATTTAAAGTAGTGTATTAAATGTATTTACACTAATACTAATAATTGATAATATTTTGGGAATGATATCTAAATATTCCTTTTCTTTTTTTGTGGATTTTTGATTCAAAATAAAATACTTGAATTAAATTTTATTAGTCACCTTTTTTTAGTCTTTTTCTCAAATTTAAGCAATCTAGTTAAGTGAAATTACTTAAATATGTAACATGTTAATGTAAATACTATGTGAGACTATTACAAACAAATGACTATTCTCGGATAAAAATCTTGAAAAATGGCTTGCGTGTTCGCCTTCCATGCTTGGGGTCCTGAGTTCGATTCCTTCTAGAGTAGGCGTGAAATACAGTAGGCATTTTTAATTTCTCAAAGAATAGAGATAAGTGACCAAATATGGAATAGTACCCCTAATATAAAATATCATAATTTCTTTCGAACGGACAGTTCATGACGCAATACAAGACCATGTTTTAACTCATTCACTCACTTAAATATCGCACCCAAACTTAGACAGCGTTGGAGTGCCGGAAGTTTTTTGTTTTGGCAGTGATATAATTTTTTAAAGGTAAGTATAGGTAGCTCAATTCTAGTTGAAGCCATCCAATACATTCAAATAGCCAAAGTATTGGTGTGTTTCTACAGGCTTCCGAAGGATACAATAGTTTACACGAATCGTCCAAATCCACACGGCATGGTAAAATTGACAAGAATGGATTTACATTTATTATATTATTTTGTATTATTTAAAATTTATTCAAGGGTAATCTTAGGTGAAAATTCTGCAAAAAGAAATCAAGTGGAGATTAGTCACCTTATTGCATCTGCCTGGCATTAAATAAATAAATTTGATTAAACAAAATAATTCAGAATACTATAAATATCAACCCGTCCTAGGTTATAAATATAGTTTTGCCGTGTGGATTTTTACCGCTGTTTGAAATGCGACGAATTTCCAAGTACGATTTATGGCCGGATTAAAGGTATCCCTAACGCAGGTATATGATGATATTTAAGTTTATTATTAAATACATTTTTTTCACTTTTTTTTCGTATCATTTACTGAGATATCCAATGATATAATAATAATAAAATAATGGGGAATAGTAATGCTGCGGTAACAATACCGGTGAATTCGGGTTGATTTAGTTTAATCTCGGCGCTGATTCGTGGTAAATAATAAATGAAGTATTTTGGTGTATGCATTTAAAATATCATAAATTAAAAATATGGATTAAAAAGACAAATTTATGAATATTTTTAATGTTGCCGACGCGCGCGCAGCGCGCACACTCGGACCGGAAGGGTCGCGGGCGGCCACTAGACCAACAAACAATTCTTCGGTCCGACTACTGCTCCAGTTCCTGGTTCCGGGCTGTAAATCCGCAACAGAGACGGCGCTTCGCCAGCAACGGCAGGACCCTGTGATCCATCGTGAGACGAATACAGGGACCGTGCACCTAGCTACGGCCTCTCCCGGCACGGCGTTCGCCCTCCGAGAGGGATACTAATGTTGTCGAGACAGAGGTCACGGTCAGGGCTGGTATTCCAAACAAAATTATAGCGCGGTATAGCGCGTTTTTACGTACTAAATATGCATTATAGCGCGCTATAATTTCGTTTGGAATACCAGCCCAGGGCTCGCTGCGCAGACGCCGCGCTGCCGTCCCTAGTGAAGGCCGATCGCCCGAACCCTGCTTCAGCTCGGAGGCCTGCAGCGCAGAACCTCGTTGCTTAGTCCGTAGGATAACCTCATCTAGAGCCGGTCACAGCGGTCTGCAAGCAGTAGGAACCTTCAGTCAGACTCTAGACGTGGTTAGCCACGATTGAAGGACGGAGCGCTCGATGGATCTTCGGATTCGGAGTGGGGTGAAGATTTGACTTTTGTAAATAAAACGCAGAGTAGAAAAACTGAACTGAATTTTTGAATGAAGGTTTATTAACAAGAGTTGCACTTGTTGAATCCGGCCTATCGATTTTTTCAAGAACGACTGCGGACGTCCCGAGGGCTCGATTCCGCCGCGGAAACCGCCAACCTTCATGGATTCGAGTTCTTTACCTGATTTTACACGAAAAACATAAAAAAAGTAGGAAAATAATTTTCAACACAAAATACGTAATTGTTCCGCGGACTTGTTTCGAGCGGGAAGATTAAAAATAACGGGTGAAAATTGAAAGTTAGTCCAAAAACTCGGAAATAAATTACACGTGCAACATATAATTATTCTAAACTAACCAAATTAAAAGTAATGGGAGCGGAGGGCATCGGACTTTCAAATCTCAAGATTAAATTCAAATATTAAATAAATATACTTCTTAATTATATTGAAATATACTTTATAATACAAATATATCATTACGAATTCAAATAGAAATTAGATTCTATCTGGATTACACACCAAATTAATTAAAATATAAATACGAAATTGTTATAAAAATAAATATTAAATAGTGTCCGACACTATGCTGTAATATTACGGTATTATAATGCCTATTCTTTAAATATACTATCGAGTCATTGGAAATCTAATTTATAAAGTAGTAGTTTTTTTATTAGGTACATTATTTAATCCGAATATATACGTAATGATGAGACGTAAAATATGTAATATAAGAGGTAGAGAAAAATCTAATACCAACTAAGTGATCTCTATCCTAACTAGAAATTCGATGTGCACATAATGCATTATGATGAAAAAAAAACTTTTTAGATAAAAATGTAATGAAAATAACTTCAGGTAGGTAAGAAAAAACATTTTCTTGGTATAGATATTCTTATCTAATCAGCGGCATACTTTGCCAATCGATTGTAGTTTTTAGTCACTAAAAACGCCCATGTGAAACGTTTCTATTCGAAAGGAGTGTCAAAAATATTTATTTTTGTATATTTACAAATGATTTGAAACGAGTGCATAAAATAAAATATAACTACCCAACATTGTGAAGTGTTAAAAAATGTGTAGAAATCCGTCCAATCCGGAAGGAAAAAAGAAAATGTCAACTTAACCAATATGACCAACGTATTAGATTCAGTCCCTTCTTTAACTTTAGGTTATCCGTTATCTGTTTCATACAGAATACTTTTGTATTTCTTCTTTCCCTCAGTACTCTTACTAACACTTTACTTAACTTTGATTGCGGCCGATTTAAGTTTAGTATGTCAACATTTCACCGAGGATAATCCAAGGTAAAGTATTAATTTATTAGATTAAGCATCACTTGTCTTTTTTTTCGATAATCAATTCGACGACAGGCTTTGTGGCGCAGTTGGTTAGACAGCCAACAGCGGAACTGGACAACTTTTGAGAAATATTTTGGTCTGGGTGCTGTGAGCTGTGATGTGTTTTTCGTAACTCTTTTCCACACCCGCTGACAAGCCTCTAAATTAGAGGCTTTGTGGGTTATTCCTTTAATTAAAAACAATATGTATAGCTTCCACGAAGAATTTTCACTAGCACACTAGATGTAAATGTAAAATAGAATCAAGAGTAAGGATTTGACTTCTTTGTTTATGCTACGTGAATGTAGGTTCAGAGATGTTTTATTTCGCCGTGATCGTAGAACAACAACGGATGTGCGGAAAATGCGACATTAAATTTTCTTTTATAGATATTTGATCTCAAAAAGGTGTTTTCATGTAGGCTTTATATTCGAAGCTTGACATATATATATATATATATATATATATATATATATATATATCTATATATATATATATATATATGTCAAGCTTCGAATATAAAGCCTACATGAAAACACCTTTTTGAGATCAAATATCTATAAAAGAAAATTTAATGTCGCATATATATATATAACTATATATAACTAACTCAAGTATCAAAATATGTACTTTTGTTTTTATCAAGAGCAAAAATATATTTATACTGCTCTCATGTAAAGTTGAAGAAAATCACATGCGTCGTAGGACCATGACTATTTGTTTAGTTTTTTTAAACTTTTTGTGCCGTAGTATCATTTAATTTACTTGTTAAATGCATTTTCGAAAACGTTTTTGTAATAATTATTGAGTTGCAACAATAGAGAAATATCACATACTACGAATACCGATAAAAATATATGAAATGGATTGGGAATGATTAATTGTATTTTCAAAATCAATATGGATATTGTGGAGAAATATTTTTAACTACATAATTTTAAAAAATACTAGAAAAACGCGACATAGTTGTGACGTTAAGATTCGTGACAAGCTGCTGGACATGTTGTAAATTACACCGCAATAAGGTATTTTCAAAAGTCAGGAATAACGTAAAAAATATAATATATGTATATTTAGAGCGGATTTTTACGATTCTAATGATATAAATAATATCAATGTATTCAAAACAAGTTTTCAATTATAATTTTCGGGTTTAAAAATGAGCACATACAAAACGACCCGCAGTTGCCATCACGTTATTTTGACGTTATGATTGCCGACTGCGTGAACATAAACATTGCGCACAAGTTTGGCTCCAAAACGTCATACGTGCCGTTTGTCCTACAGGGCGCGAAACGTCTGATTTTCGGGTAATTCAAATTATTCAAAACCTTTCTAGAATATTTATCCGACGTCGAACAAAATATTCAAAACCTTTCTAGAATATTTATCCGACGTCGAACGAAAAAATATTAATACCGTTATCATCGTACTTTTTTGCTTATTCAAAAACAAAAAGAATAAAAAAACATGAAAATACCCTATTGTGCAAAGTGGTGAAGGTACTTTCTCCACATACTCGAAGAACAGTTTTAAAGACGGTGGGTTATTCTCGGTTTCGCTCATAAAAAACACATGTTTTTTTTGTCAGTAAACGAGTTACTCTTTTAACATTTTCTATTTTTCAATTTCATATATCGCGATTTTTATTTATTTATTTATATACGGCATTTTTGCCATTTACATATATGTGGTAAAAAGAGCGCTTAAAAATAAAAATATAAAAAAATCGAGTATTAAATATTAATATACTCGTACTATACACATTATAAATTACTTGAAATACATACATATTTTAAAGCAATTGTTTATTTTATTTTATTTTATTAGGTAATTCAACAAAGATACATACTAGAAAACATACAATTTGAAAGCATTCGTCGATACAATTTTTCATGCATACATATCTTCAATTATAGAATTACACAAAATAGATTTAAACATTAAGTTGTAATACATATTTTATATTGTTTACAATAACAAAATGCATTAATCAATCAAATTATAACTATTCCAACCCAATCGCCTGAAGATGATTTGCTCTTTTTGATAAAAATATGTTAGTCACTTTATTTTTTAAGTTAGGCAGAGATAAACTAAATATATCAAAATATGATGCATATTCATTCCCGATATTCTGTAATCTAACAATAGGTGAGTTATATTGAGCTACCGTTCGAGAAATTTGACAATAAAATATTGTAGATGTTCTGCTTAACCTAGGTGATACATAGAATAGAATCCCGTATAAATACGGGAATCATTGAATGTGCTTTTAATATGTTCAAGAGGAAGAATGACAATATCAGACAGAGGCCCTCCAAATAATTTTAGAGTTAAGTTCAATTCTACTGAAATTGATTTCATTCTATGTACCACCTAGGTTAAGCAGAACATCTACAATATTTTATTGTCAGCGTTAAAACGCTTTTAATAAAAGTTAACTTTAAGTTTAGTATGATTGCTCGGTTTATAGATGGGCAACTGTGACACTTCTTCTGGTATGGTGGCCGGCAATAACCAGCTTCGTGTTCACCGTCTCGTCTCCCGCGGTATGGCCAGCAGAGGAGCCCCTCGCAAGAGAGAACCTTCGCTTTCTCGGGCTCCAGCTGTGGTACTTTCTTGGATTCCCATTTGCAGTTATTTACAGGTAAACTAAACACTCCGTGTCCGGGCTGGTGTATAGCACTTGTAACTACGCTTAACATGTAAAAGTGTTGCCTTTTCATTTAATGAATTAAAAGCTCTTTTTCTCAAAAAAATTTTTTTTTTAAAGTTCCTAAAAGTAACTTGAGCTGGAAAAATGGAAAAGGAGTGGTAGAGTAGGATATGAACTTGGCACCTTTCGTCCGTGAGTCCAAAATACTACCATGGGATCACAACTCGGTTCGATTTAGTTAGTTGTTCCTCCAATTTTCAACATATATACAGCAACGAATATTTTTTTTATTATTTTTTTATTTAATTTTTTTAGTTTTTTTTACAAAATACATAAGAGGCAAAACAGAGTATTCAAAAATAAAGGATAGTTACATGGCAATGAAATACATATTAATAGTAAAAATAGTAAACAAAAAATTCCACAAAGGCATGGCCTGTTCGTGGGTATACAAGAAAATGTTAATGAATTTTCGCTCCTATAATAAATAGACAGTTAAAATATTTTTGTGTAACATAAGAATGAATTAAAATACACCATTTTTTCGGAAAAAAACAGATTAATCGAATTTTTTATGATCCGAATGGGGTCCGGTCCCAATTGATTCGGATGATTGGAGCTCTACTGTATATCAATTAATATGATTCAATTCCGAATACCTGTTAGGACTACTAGACATAATGTGCCATTTCGTATCGAAATTTCTGCAGCAAATTATGCTATTAATTCACCCTTTACAAGATTGCATAGTCTAGGTCAATGGTCGGCAAACTTATTAGTCAAAAGAGCCAAAGATCAGCATTAGGGACGATTGAGATTTCTTTTGAGAGCCAAATTTCTCTTCCTTACACTGTTTCCTCTTCAAAGTCAACGAACCTTATTATGCAGTGAAGATCTCCGTCCTTACTCTCTGTTATTGAGTAAACATTCTATAAATTAGCGATGTAAAGGAGATTTAATGACAATTTTGTTGACAATCGTGATCATCCATAACATTTGAAATTTTAAAAAAAGTATCTCGTGATTCATTTTTGTTTCGAAAATAGAAAAAAAACCGTTATCACTTCAGTCATAATTTTAGCTCCATATGTTGAAATTGAAATAATTTCATCAAGTTTAATATGATGCTTCTCCATGCATTCGATTACAGTATTTGCAATATCTTCAATAATTCAAAAGGCAATAGTCCCAGAAGTTCTTCTATAGAACCTGTAATTTAATTAATTAAGACTAAATAATTTCAACAATAAGTATAACTTGCGCTGAGACGCACTCGAGTGCCTAAAGAGCTGCATGCGGTTTGCCGGCCACTGGTCTAGATAACCGAATCAGTTTTATAAATTTACATTTTTGACACTAGCCAAATCAAGTTCAAAATTAATATTAAAGAAATAGTTTAGGATTTTGACCGCTGATGATGATTCTGCTAGCGCGCTGTTAAAATATTTATGTTAATTTGTAAAAAGGTTTATTACTTATTATTATATTTTTTTTATTACTCGTATATTGTATATTTGTAAATATATATTTTTGAATAATTGTGAACCCCTGAGGTCTAAGCACGAGACAGTTTGTATTATACCTAGGGCATTCAATATTAAGACATTGCAACAATACAAAAAAATTAAAAATTAAAAAATTTTGTCATTCCTAATTTACTGCTTTCTTATTATTTTTATTAACTTAAGTTTGTTAAGTATAATGTGCTGCATGGTATTTTAATATAGTACAATATATTCATGTAATTTTAAAAACAGCGTAATATGTATTTGTACCTATATGGTTTTTGTATTACTTTATTGCAAAATAATAGGTTTACATATTATGTGTATTATTATTTATAACACTGTTATGTTTAACGTTTATATGTATGTTTATGTTTATAAAAGGCATTTGTACCGTGTGCACTAATAAAATAAATAAAAAATAAAATATTTCTCCCGTAAAATACTGTGCCTGTCGGTTACGATATTTTGGCGATCATAGCTCGGTATGGTCAAGTTAATAATATACGTGTACCCCACCCCTACTGACCAACCGCAAATAATAAGTTTAATAGAATACTATATATGCAATATTTATTTATGTATTTGTAATTCCCTATCTATAAAATACAATAGTATACGAAGGATAAACGATTAAATGCCTAAATTTGTTTGCAACGGAGATGAAACATTTTTCAGAGAGGAATATGAAAGTCTAGGCAGTACAGGGCTTATGACCTGTCGTTGGTTAGTTTAAGTGGCCACTTTACACACAGTGTAACATTCACAAGCCCCGTAAATGCCTAGACTTCCATATTCCCACTCAACAATGTTTGCCCTCTGTTGCAACAAATTTAAAACTGAATAACTCCCTAAGGAGGAAATCTAGACAGTCTGCAAACATTGGGACATACTCAAAACATTGTTGATTCAAATGCAAGTCAAGAAAATATGAAAAAACCTTTTCAATAAATGTTTTATGCTGTCATGCAAATAATTTTTGAGTACAATTGTGTATTTTGGAAAATATTTTTCAGATATATATACAGAATATTTTGGTCCATGGAAGCGTATTTTGGGAGTCTGCAGTCACAAGACGAGCGCGTGGAAGGTGCTTTAAAGCTCATTATGGTTCCCAGCCCTCTGGAACTATACTTTTTCCTCCAGGCTTACCTTCATTCTGCTCCTCAAATATTACTTCAGTTTTACGTGATGTTGCGAGAAGAGAATTTAAAATCAGATTCAGGTAAGCATATGGCATCGATGGACCCTAAGATAATTATTTTATTTTGTTTAATTCCATTCCCTTTCATTTTATTCAGAAAAAACACAAAATATTAGTATACAATGAGGAAGTTCAGTGGTTTAAAAAAAATATTTGTTAATAGACTATCAAACACCACCAAAAAAATTGAATATTTTTATGTGTTGCATAATCAGCGCTATGATATTTTGAAGTTTTGTAATTATGATATTATTCCTCTTGTAACGTCACAAGTACTCTTTGGTGAATTCTGCTCATTGGAGAATGGTTTCCCGTAAACCAGAAATCTATCACAACACTGTATAACTGACCGATTTGGAAGAACTAGTGACTTCGTTCAGAGTGGTTCGATTTTATTAAAATCATTTTAATGATTTTTTTCGTATAATTTCAAAAAACTTTACCGTATAATTGAATGCTCTAATGTTTACTGCGCGTAAGAAAACATTTTTATATGCAATTTCCCGCAGCATTGAACTTCCCCGTTGTGCCCCGACTTAACACGGATTTGTAATTACATACTGGGATTATATTTTGGCAATGAACATTTCGAATTATTAATAAAGCCGTTCATGAATCGTCTTACTTTCACCTTGTTTTATTCGATTTTTTCTGTCCGCGGCACTAGTGTATGAAATTCGTAGTTTTAGACGCATTCAATAAATAATTTTAAACTTCCGTTTTTCATTATATTTTTTAGCTTCCCTTCAACTCCTCAGTGTCGCAGCAAACCTATTGAGAATGGCCGTTACCACAACCAACTATCAACGATTCGAAAGACGAAAAGTTGTCGGCGATCGCTATCCTTGGTTGGACCAAAAATCAACAGTGGCTTCTCAATACACAAGAACTCCACAGACTCACATAAGTAAAGCTCCAAAGGAGTTGATATCCAATTTCGTTGGTCTTCCTCTAAATTTGCTAAGTGTTGTTTCTACTGAAAATGATAAAAATGTTGTAAGACAGAATGAGGACAGCGAAGAAGATGAAGTATTTGTTGCATCTGAAACTGATCGTATCGGACTATATACGACAGATAATTTTATTATAAATGATAGTATGTATTCTGAATTACCGCAAGTACATAAGCATAACAACAACACCCAAGAACATAGTGACACAGAATTTGATAATGACGTACTGCTAGAACACATAATTAGGGTCAAAAACGACCAAGAAACACCCATTTTAAACAAAGTAGAAAAGAGACGTTTGAGAGTATCTATTGTTGAGAATCCCGAAATTGAATTGAGGAAGCGAGAGAACTGCGACTCGAGGGTTTTTAATATTGTGGATATGTCAAAACACACAACACCACCAGAAACTCCAGCTCCTAGACCCGTATCTTTAGGAGTAATTAGAGATAAGTTAATGAGTAATGCGGAGTTCATTATAGAAAAGATTCCAAAACGGACTTATAAAGAAGCTGAAGATTTTGACGTTCCAGTTAGGGTGCGGAGGTTGGCTATCAGGGGTATAGAACAAGAAGACGGAGTGTCGAAATTCATAGCATTTATATCGTGGCTAATGTTCTTAACTTCGAGAATGATAACATTAGCCGTGTTTTCTTTTTTCTATCTTGATGCTTGTTTTTATTTTTGCATCGCGCATTACTTGGTGATTCTTTTGTTTTTATTGTGCAATTCGTGGTCAGAGCCTTTTCACAGAAAGATCTTTTACTTCTTTTTAAGTTATATTTACGTATTTTGCATAATAGAATTTAAGACGAAGTACCGGAAAGTGAGATTGTGGTACGGGTTGTACTTTATTGGTGTGACATTAGAAAACTTTGTGTTGACAGCGGTCTGGTTCTGGTCCGGGCTCTGGGATGGCTGGTGGTACAATTTTACTGCATTATTGATTCTTTTAAGCACAGTGTTATCGTATATGTGCTTTTTAATTTATTTCTTAATTTTAAAACCAAAACCATTGACTGTCTATCCGATAATATCAACTCAGAGTCTGTTTCCTGTTTCTATGGATTAAGAAGAGAGGAATTTACAAAGATATATTATATTTACATACGTACCTTTTTTACTTTAGTACTTTAAGTTATATATAAAATAAATTATTTTCAAACATCGTTTATTTATTTCAATATTAAAGTAAATTTAATTGGTACAAGTTCCAAATTAAATTAAACATCTTCGGTTTGTGATTTTTAGAAAACATAAAAGGTAACATATGTACAAACTCATTTTAAGTTAGTTTTATCGCCTTTGGTTTTATCCCCTTATTATCAGATAATTATTAATTATTATTATTACCTATCTCTGTTATTCATTTTCCACAGTCATCTTAATTTAAAAAAAATGTTATTTTACGTTTTTAATTATTTTATTGGACACTAAATGTTATTTTTCTATTATTTACAGACCAAGTCTCGATGGTTGCTTTATGTAAACATGAATTTACTTTTAATGTTGTCATGTCTTGTGCCCACAAATATTTTTTGGTAGACAAATGATGTAGGTTCTACATTATGTAATAGTAGTTTGATTGAAACAAAAGAAGACCTTAAGTCATTTTATATAGTATTGTAGGTTTTCCTGTAACGTTTTAAAAAACATTATAATCATCATCGTCATACTCTTAACCACCTCTGATGGTAGATAGGGCACTAAATTGGTACGCCAAATGTAGCGTATCTCGATCATCTGTTACATGAAGTTGAACCTGTAACTGGAGACCTGTATGGACATAGAGGTTTACTTCCTAAGCCCATTTTGTTTTCCATTTCAGCTCGAGAAATCTGCATATTTATACCGAAGTTTCATTCTACTAAGTTTAAAACAAGTCCTTGGAGAATACCCTTCGAACGCTGTGTAATTAACTGCTGACCTAAATTAAAGAAAATAAAATGCGTAAATTGCAAAGCGTGGCTTTTCCTTAAAAATCTGAGAGAAAATTATTTTTGAAAGTGTTTATATGTTTTGTTTGTTGAAGATATTGTTTAATAAATCTCTTTTTTGGAAAGTTATGTGGATGTTACCTAGACCTCTAAAACGCTGATTTTTTTCACGCATTAGTCAACAAGGACGATAATTATGTAATGACCGCTAGATTTATTTATTTTTTTTTTGTTTGGTTTATATTTTGTAATAATACATTTATTTGTAAAAAAATGTTAAACTTGTCTGTCTCTTTGTTGTCCTTAATATGTACTTTTTATGTTAAAATCTTATTTTGGTCCCGAATTGAGTTTCAGTCACTCCTGGGAATTTAATACATTAACATCGTTTTATTTTATATAATTTATAAATAAAAAAGGGAAGAAATATTACGCTTTGGATGCATATCCAGGAAAAATGAAATATTGCAGTGAATAATACGTATTCAAACAAATACATTAAAATAAAATACTAAACGGTTTAATACAGGTAAATTATTCCAAACGTATCAACTATGAAAAATCTCATTTTAAATCTGCGAAATACAATGAATTTACCAAAAAGGATAAATAAGACATTTCTCAGTGTCTCATAATTTCTACGATTCATTTTTCAGCTGTATTTTTCACGTTTTAGAGCATTTTCCCTGCTGAAATTTATGTGAGATTTATTTCAATCTTCTAGAAAAGCTCTATATACCTACTTCTTAACATGTTTTTCACGGCCATAAGATAAGTTGTACAATGAACACAATATATATATATATGTATTTAACCGCCTCTACCTAAAAAGTAAGATTGAAAAACCTTCAGTTACGAAATGTTCATTCAATATTATTTACTGAATTTCAGTGCCAGACTAGAGGAAGCTTGGTTCTGCCTAAAATTGAATTATTAAAACGATCAGCAAATAAAAAAATGTTGAAGATCGAAAAAAGACAAATAAATATGCTTTATTTAATATTCAAAAATAAATAATTAGGGTAAAAACAAATTCGTATGGATGTAATGTTTTCTTAGACATTAAAGTGTTATGAACCAAAAGTCTTTTATTCAAATCTACGAAAAAACAACTGTTTTTCTAAACTTAAATATATCGTGTGAAAAGAATTTCGGGTTCTGTTCTAGTTACGGCCGAAACCGAAACATATTTAAATAAGTTAAATGTCACTTCTCCTTACGAGTTCATTAAAATAAGCATTAAATAAAATACAAGATGAAATAATGAGTTAATTTGTTTATTTTTGGCGCTTTTTTGTTCGTTGTTATGTTGTACGTATATTTAATAGTTCTACAATGTACGCAGGGCCGGTTTTAGCACTACCAGCGCCCTGGGCGGGATTTCTACGGCGCCCCCTATCTTCCACCCCTTTGAACCCATACGAAAAAAGGAAAAGTTTATAATGAAATAAGCATTTATTAAAAAATACTAATAAAATCGTATTTTTCTAGCCTTTCTATCAACGAACTCTTTTATTTAAATACACAAGTAGGAAGACAACTTCCGAAATTTCGTTTCGATTGACAAAGATGCCAAATTTGACAATCTAGATTGAGATATTGTCGATCGTAGATAAGTTTTTATCGGTTTATGCTTAAAAAAACTCCTTTCCCCACTAGCAATCGTTACAGGTATAGTGATCAATATTCGCTACGCTATCCATACAGTTCTTGTAAGTTACGATCTGTAAAAAAATCAAAACAATGACAGGATTAACCACATTATGATCAGGCAAAGATGATTTCAGACTTATGAGTTCATCACACAACATACAGCCATCTATATCGGATTTAGAATGTACTGTTAATTTCAATTGGAAATTACGACCGAGTTTGACAAGGTCTGGTTTTTTAACCAATATTTTGAGTACTCATTTGACTTTTGAAATCCTTCATTGCGTGAAATTAAGGTAGTGTCTAAAAGGCTGTAGAAAAATTAAACTTAAAATTTATTTTTTGTAGAAGTTATAGGCTCATCATGGGCCACTATAACGAGTTTGTCGCTAGATTTAGGAAATTTAAAAGTAAGTTGGACTCGCTCGATGAGCGAGAGGATAAAATGGGGCGCCTGCAGCGCCCCTTTATATCTGGCGCCCTGGGCGGTCGCCTAACCGCGCCCTACCCTAACGCCGCCACTGAATGTACGCTATAGGAAATTGAACTTATTAGCCATAAGGGAATAACAAAAATATAAATATGTAATACCTTAGTACTCACGAGAACTTTGAGTCACTAGCCATGAGATCCACCCGAATACAGCCGAACGTCATCCGACACATCCCGATCGCAGGTTTCGGCTGACCCGATGTTTCGATTAATTTTTGGCTGAAACTGAAACCGCGGCTGAAACTCGTTTTATTGACCGAAACGTCGGTCGATCACTAGTATTTTAACAATTCGAGAATAACAATGAAAATATAAGAATTATTTTAAACAGATTCTTACATATCTAATGATATTACTATCGAAGTATAAAAAACAGTCGTCTCGTGGTGATAACACCATGCAAGAGGTCTCGGGTTCGATTCCCCATATAGTTGACATGAAATATTTATTTAAAAAGGTGTTTTTGCACTAGAATATTGAATTATTCCTGTAAGACTGATCATCTTACCTTTATCTAGCAAAATTGATCAAGATACGCTGCGATTGATGTACCAATGCAGTTCCCTATGCACCATTAGGTGCAGAAAGGGAATGATGATGATTAAAAACTAAAAATAGTACTTATTTATGATTTTTGGGTTTAAAAACGTGCACAAAGATAATGGCTCGCAGATGACGTCACACATCATGTCCGCCGGTGCGCTTTTAACAAGCATTTCGTACGCCATAAGGCGCGGTAGCGTAATACGTGCCGCTAGTCCAATAGGGCAGGAAACGTCGTGTTTTCAGGTTATTCAAAATACGCACATTTTAAACCGTTTTAGAAAATTTATCCGACGTCACATGAAAAACCTAATGCCGATACAATCGTATTTTTTTGCTTATTAAAAAATAACCATACTAAAAAACGTGAAGAGACCCTTTAGCAGTTGACATGCCAACTTTAATGTAAAACATTAAAATAATATTTTATGAAGGTACGCTATGCACGACGGTTTCAGAAAAACAAGTATAATAAAATGTAAAAATAAATAAAAATGGTTCAGTTGGTTCGGCATGATTTATAAATGTACATAGATACATCACGTATGTACAACGTGTACGTACATTTTTTATTCTGCAAGACCATGGATTACTTGACGTACGATGTTCTCTCGGGAGGCGAAACCATTGAATGAAAATATACCATCGGGGAGAATAATGCTGTTTGAGTGAACACAATTAAAACAAACAAGAATAATTAAGATATCATTTTAGAAACTGAATAAAAGTCAAGTCAGTCAAGAGTAGGTCACCCCGACAGAAAATTCCACCGACGAAAGCAACGGGAAACCACTTTGATCAATAACTCCCCAGCATATCACTATAAAGAGCTTTCTCCCTAGTGGTTGTCTGATGGGAGTCCTGACATGACACGTGAAGAAGAAGAAAAAGTCAGATCGTGGGGTTTGGAGACTATTTATGTACGATATAGCTGCAAATAGGGAGCCGAGGTGAAATTATAAAGATGTTGATTTTGATTTTGATTTCATAATCCATTACCCAAAAAAAATATGTTCAAAACTCGTTTATTTTTCGTAGTTGATCCAAATTGAACTTACTTTGTCCCCTTTTGTGATTTGTGACTTCAATAAAAAAAAATTTGAAACACTGTAAAATTAAACATTTGTCAGTGTGTAATAAGTTTATGTTTCTTTAATTATGTTCATGTTATTATCATATTAAAATTATAAACTAGTCAACTATATTATGATAATCCTTCTCCCCACTCCTCCACTCAATATCTTCATACCTTAACCTTCTTACGCTATCTTTTTTTTATTGTCTCATATATTATATTATTTTTTCTCTTTACTGTGTAACATGTTCTCTCATTATATTTGTAAAAAACTTTATACTTTAATTTTCTTATATTACAACTGTTGTTTTTCCTAAATATATATGTTTTTTTAATTAAAAAAATAAAATATTTTTAATTTCATTCCGCTATACTTCCTAAATCATTTAAGCATTTCTACCATTTCACATATATAATTATTAAGTGTCAACATACACACCTAAGTTGTGTCCGTTTGTTTCTAAATAAAAAGAACCGGAGGACACAACAAAAATATATTGCGACAAAATAGTCAATAATGTATTTTCCTTTTTTTTTAATTTTGCAAAAACAATAGTCAATAAAATAAATTCTTAGCGTCTTCACCAGACACTGCGCAACTATCGCGAGCAACTTTGGAAGCTTTATTTCCTCGACAGAGAGATGACGAAAATCCTCACATTCGTCTACTTGACATTCTGTTTTGGAGGCTTGTTATAAAATAAAATAATATATGCAACATAAAAGCAAATACCATTTATTGTAGAGCATAAATTTGCTTTCGAGTGGCATTAAAATCTTTACCGTTTTAAAAAAAACTTTTGGTGCTCATTTTTGAATTTGGAAAAAAACGGACACAACTTTATTACATATTTTTATTTTTCCCGAAAAGACACAGAAAAAAATGAAACGATTGTTTGGCTTTAATTTTAAACAAATTATTATTACATGCAATTTTCATTTTAAACCATAATATTATTCACTGAGAGCCAGTTTTATGGAAAAAGTTAAGTTAGAAAGAAGTATACAAATACTTTATTTTCATTATATTGAGTTGTTTTATTTAACTTTTGTCATACAATCCATTCTGACAAAAAAATATTTGAATAGGCATTTATATCTTTTTTTGATGCAAGTGGCCTAAAATCCGTTACTTGCTTTGACAGAGTAATATGCACTGTAACGTCATCGTTCCCCTTCCGCACCTAATGGTGCATAGGGCACTGCATTGGTACACCAATCGCAGCGTATTTCTATCATTTTTGTTATACCAATATTCAATACAATATTTCACAGTCCTTGGGCTGGCATCAGAATCGCTAAACTGATTTCAGTAACTTCATGTAACACTTAACTGGGTCGTGGTCCCGTGGTAGTGTTATGGGCTCAGGTCTGAGGTTCATATCCCACTCCACCACAACTTGAATCCCATTTTTCCAGCACAATTTATTTATACATTTTAGGAAATGGTCTGAATATTTTTGTAAATAATAAAAACGTAAATATTTCATATTTATTAAAAAAAATATTTTAAAGATTTACTCCATTCGGTGTAGCAATGCAATGCCCTATGCACCACAAGGTGCGGAAAGGGGTATAATGATGATGATATAGTGTTTTATACTATCATTGCAGAACAATTCTCGTATTATACAAGAGGACAATAAACATGGCGGCGGGCGTAAACAAACTAGATCAGTGGTTTTTAAACTTTATGTTACGACACTTTTCCATTTCCCCAAAAAGGAAGCACACTTGAGTGTGGATCTCTGGCCTGGGCGCCCCAGGAGTTGAAGTACGCTGTTATGCTGGAGATGGTTCAGAAGAAATTTCTAAGGGTATCTTTACTTAATAAAGTATAGGTCTATTAACAAGTGCTGGCACGTTTACAAATCTCACACAAACGCATTAAAATTTTACAGGATGTGGATTTAAAAAAGGTAACGTATTTTTTTTAATAGGTTGTTAATATGAAGAAAAAAAACAATGCGTTGAGAAAACATAACCTATTAATGTATTTTTATAGGGGTACATTTTAGAAATATGTATTTTAACTAAGTAAATTAATATATATCATAATTCAGCAAATTTATATGTATTTAACTAGCATCAACTTATTTGATCCTTACCAATATAATTTCTGTTGTGTAAAAACGCATTTGTAATAAAGAAATAGCAAACAACAACAAAAAAGTCATTAAATATGTGCAGTTAGATAAAAAACAATGTAATAATAATTGAAAGATAACAGCATTTTTTTATGGAAGAAAAAAAACAGTGCCCACATCTACAGGAGTAGATTAAATGAGAAAGTATATTTACATATGAGCGATAATTTTAAATTTGATTCTAAACTCGAACTAAACGAACAAACAATTAACATAAATAACAAAAAATAAATTTCGCGTCATTTGATCAATGGCCGATTACTGATCTGTTCAGACAAACGCAGGAGCAACATGTGCATATTTTATAATAATATCATTAGCAACGAACAAAGCTATAATGGTCTCTATCACGCTCATAAGCGTGTCTAAGTGAGAGTGAGACAGAGAGTATTTTCATAATGCGTATGCCATATGACGTCATACCATGCGCTTATTCACAGATACTACACAAGCATCATGTGTAAATGTATCGTTCACGCCAGCTTTCAACTTAGGTGTAATTGAGAGTATTTTTCCGTATGTTCCTAATGACTACCTTAGACATAGGCGGCTTAAACTGCTTTATCTTCCTGCTTGCAGAACCAGAGTGCCAATGATAGTGCCACTACTGGCACTATCATCGGCACTATCATTATCTTCCTACGAAGAGCAATGTCTTTACTTAACCGTATCTCTTCGGATATCACTATCTTTCACAATTATAGCATTCCAAAATTTTGGTTTGGTTTTTGGTTTAACAACAAACGTGAAATGGTTTTGGTTTGCGCTTGCAATTCTAGACCTGGGTACCCACGGCCCGTTGTATTACTGTAAACCGTGGCTAACTTCGTGTATTTTAATCATGGAATGTTTTTTGCCCGTATGAGTGACTCTATAACCAGGAGCTAATTAATGCTCTGAGGATAGCCCGTTACAACTTAGATCGTTCTTTTTTTAATAACACGTCTACATATATATAATTCAACAAAATAATTCAATAAATAGAAAAGAGTTTTGCGTTGAACAAAATTGTTTTATTAGCTGTTAAAAAACATTAAAGCGGAAATGCTCAAGTTGGCATCCACTGTGATTTTTATTTATTGTTAAAGAAAACGGTCAGTATGTTACAGTTTATAATTTAATAAAAAAATAAAAGAGGTCAACAGATAATGATTATTTTCTGATGAGTATTAACAAACTTACAACCATTCAAAATCCGAATTTCCTCAAAGTGATTCTAAACGAAAAGATGAAACTAATTATTCATAGATGACGCTTTAAGGATGGCGAAAAAATAAGGATTCACCTTATTTATTGTTTTGTACGCCGTTTTTTGGAAATGACCTAAATTATATTGTTATGGTGTTTGTTACAATCAGTATAGTGTAATGTTTCCGCAAAACAAGTTTTGTAAAGTTTCCATTGAAAATAAACGTTAAAATGGCATTTGCAAGTAAAAAATGAGAAAAGCGCCATCTATGAATAATTAGTTTCACATTTTCGTTTAGAATCACCTTAAGTGGGCAATCACTACCTACTTTAGCCCATGTTAATTTAAAAATAAAATACTGCTGAAAATTTTTCAGTGAAGGGAACCTCAATTTTAGAATCGTCGCGGCTTCCTTTGCACTGCAGTGTCCGCGCCTCCCAATTTGAAAATCGCCGAACTGGAGTTTCCTAGGCTCAGAAGACCGCCAAACTGTTTACTGTTTAGTTACACTTTGGAAATAACATATGTTTGCAGCCGTTTGATTCCTTTACCGTTTATTTTCGGAAATTCCCCTCAGAATCTATTCTGCCTTTTATTATTAAAAACCGCCCGAACTAACAGTGTTAAGTAGAAAAACGCGCTCAACATATGGCATTCACTTATCAAAATAATCATCGCATATACGATGTAATGGACGCACGAGTATTTACATTTACTATAAGATTATTATTCAGACTGAGCTAGGATTATACTAAAGATAATTAAAATACAATAACAATCAAGGAAAATTTAACCATAAAAAAAAAACATTTGGCAAAATCGTAAGATTTTATTTTATTTTATCCTTTACGTACACCGGTGACTTTATCTTATGTCAGAACTGCGGGACGCGAACCTGACTTGGGAGGATGCAAAAGAGCTGGTTGCTGACAGAGAGGCCTAGAGGCTGTACGTAGACACTATATGCGCCAATCCTTCCCTTTTTGCACCTTATGCTACCTATGTACCCATCTAGCAGTGGCGAATGGTGATTTCATTTACAGGTAAGCTATAAAAAATATCATATATTTGTACCTACATAGAAGGTATATAATATAATGTTACCGCTCTTGCAAAATATTAAACACTCTCGGTGCGATAAAGGAGAGGTGTATCTAAGCAAAAGTTTGTTAGTTTGTTGTTTGTTAAAATATTACCTACAATGAGCTCATATTTTCTGAGTAAAAAACGGTAAATTTTCTGGTCCGCATGATTCCATTTTCAGAGTAAATATTGTAGCCAAGAATCGAGCCAAAGAGCGGTTATAGAAAACAAATTGTTTGTATTTTCCAAGTCTACTGAATCCGCTCAGTCTACTTGCTGATGTTATATTAATGAGGCGCTGCCCGAAGAAATACTAATCCGACTGAATTCGTTTCGATACAGACCCGGATTGGATTCAATACGCTACTTGTAACAGATGATCAAGTTACGCTGCATTTCATTTTACAATGCAGTGCTCTTTGCACCATCGGGTGCAGATAAGGGTTTAAAAATGGTGATGATTTTTTTTTAATGTGTCAGATGTGTTCGACATTTGAAAATCGAGGGTCGGCGTTTATGGTAACTAATATTAATTTCTGAGTAGGCAATGTGTCTTTTTTCTCTTTTGGATTAAAATCTTGATGTGGGGCTAATTGTAAAAGCTTGTAATTGGTTTATTTGGAGGCGGGTACAAGTAACATAGATTGTCTCATTCGCCCAAACCAATATTTAATCACCTGTTCTACAAATGTATAGTAAATATTATGATTTTGTTATTTTATTGTGCGTTTTATAATACAAACCATATAGGTATACAGATATGAAATATGAACACAAATGCGTAGTGTTTAAAATTGTCTTAACATTTTGTAATTTCTCACTGTATATAAAGTCTTCTTTAAAGATCTTCACATTAAAATTTAAAAAAAAAAAATTCAAGTGTCCTCGGCACGGGTAACGCCAATTCGACTTTGAAAATACAAACAATTTGGTATTACAGATGGAAGAGTTGAGGAAATTTGGATGTTCAAACATGGGCAGAATGGTGAATGTTACATAGTGTGTAAAGTGGCCACTTAAACCAGCTAATGACAGGTCATAAGTCCTGTAAATGCCTAGACTTCCATATTCCCTTCTCAAAAATGTTTTTCCTCTCTGTTGAAATAACTTTAAATATGAACAACTCCCTAGGGAGGAAATCCAGCCAGTCTGCAAGCATTTGGACATAATAAAACATTGTTTATTTATTATTGTTCATAATGAGAAAAAAAAATGAAAAACCAAATTAATTTCTTTCGCTGGTTGTCCAAATAAAGAATTAAAAATATTTTTATACTAGAATAATTTGCTGTGTACGTAGGCACCTTTTGACTTATGACGTTCAATGTTGTCGCGGTGAACGACTCTCCACGCATATTCATAAATAACCGCCGCGTTATCCATTCGGGCTGCTTCGATATCACTCGGAAATACGTTTCCCGTTCGGGATGTTTTGGAATCACTCGCACGCTACTTATTAGGTCTTTTCAGTTTCGTAATGCCACAAAATCGCCCCTGAGTAGCGCCTACTAACGTCACTCAACATAAAAATAATTTTTCATTGTAATTACTATTATGATATTTCTCGGCAACGTCGTCAATGTTTTATATATTTTTTAGTTTGCTTCGGTTATCATAAAAGTGTGTTACGCGTCAGGTATCCATCCGTCCGACACATATGCTATTTACGAAGCGACTTCGGGTGGATTTCGAAACATCCCACACAGATGACGCGTCGGGTTATTAGGAATATGCGTCCAGTGAACAGTGCCTAGTGAAAAAATAAGAACGTAAAATACGTATTGGATGTTAACATAAGTTGTGTCTGTTTTTTTTCAGATGAAGAGAATAGGACAAGAAAAAAATAAATCAACGATTCAAAGCATCTTTACCGTACAGTGCGTAAATATTGCAGGCAGCTTTTGCAGCATGATTCCGTTGATTGAACGAGAACAAAAAATGGTGTCGAAAACGCTCACTTTCGTCTACTTGACATTAAATTTTAAAGGCTTCTAATAAAAAAAATAGTAAATGTAACGTAAAAACAAATACATTGTCTTGCAGAGCAGAAAATTTTCTTTCGAATGTCGTATTTTGTTTTAAATAAACCTTTTGTTTTACTTTTGGTGCTAATTTTAAATCTGGAAAAAAAAAGACGCTACTTATGTTAACACCTAATATTTAAAAAAAACTTACTTTAGAAATAAGAGACCAGGTTATTTCCGTAATAAAATATTCGAGAATATAGAATTCCGCTATTTCCGCGCTTGTAACATACAAAAAATGATCGGCCTCGTGGTATAATTGTCAGCGCGTTTGCCTATCATGCGAGAGCTTTCGATTTTGATTCCCGACATGGTTAATAGAAATATTTATTTAAAACAGTATTTTCACCCCAGAATATTTCATAGTCCCGGGACTGGTACCTAAAACGTAAGAGTGATCATCTTACCTCTATGTAACAAAAATGATCAAGGTACGCTGCGGTTGGTGTACCAATGCAGTGCCCTGTGCACCATTAGGTGTGGAAAGAGAAAGATGATGATGATAAACATACAGTAGTCTGTACCTATATATCTAAAGCTAGAGTTTCCTAGGACAGCGGTGCCCGTATCTTAACGGCCGTAGTGAACGGTGATGCGGTGGAAAGCCGTCGTAACGGTGACTAGAGAGTGGTTTTATAGGAAAACGGTGTTAATAAATGTTATCAAAACCGTTTTCCTAGAAAACCACTATCTAGTCACTTTTACGACGGCTGTCCACCGCATCACCGTTCGCTACGGCCGTTAAGATACGGGCACCGCTGTCCTAGGAAACCCTAGCTTTACACACCAGACCATTATTGGTATGAACTGTATCCTATTTAAAATGTGTTATTCCTAAAACGCGTAAAATGCATTCGTAACGGACCTCTGGACTCCCTTCACGGCGGGGAATGCTTGCAGCCTGAAACAGCACTCTAGAGCCGTCTCCCTCAGCCGGTCCTGGAAGCCTTGCGGGCCTCAATAAACCCTGCCACGGCCCTGCCCTTGCGCAGCCTTATGCCCTTGCCGCTCCTGAGAACTGAATGGCCGTCTTGTTAGCTGACCAGCCGATTTCATACGGTCAAAATTACAAAACAGTCTTCCAAACCTATGATCGTCATTGAAAATAATTATTTTTTGACATTTAATCAGAACGAGGAATTATAGAATTCAACTTGATTGTGGTAGTACACTAGAAGTGCAATACTCATAGAGAAGCGTTGCAAATGATTGGTTTAGTTTAACAACAGACGTGTAACGGACGCTTTTGTCGCTGTGCTTGGCTGTGCTTCATAAATAACGGGGAAGCGTCCTAAAGAAGCATTTTAGACATAAAATTATGAATAGTTCAGAAACCGTATACGCGCCTCAAACAGAAGGCGATTTAAGCAACTCTTAATGTAGTAGTTTTACGTTTTGACCCATTAGTTTCTTAGTAGACATCGCTCTGTACGCAACTCCCGATTTGAGTTCAACTATGCCGTGTTTCGTCATTTTAAAGTGTAGAAATACTGCTGGGATCAAAAAGAAACGGGATGGGAACACATTTCATTTATAAATAGCAAATGCATGTGTAAGTAGCAAATGCATTACTTAATAACTGAATTATTTTTCCATCTGTCAGATTGTCAAAGATAACAAAATGGACATTTTGTTAGTGTTGCCAGGGTACTCAAAGTTTTTACGCTACTTTGCTCATCATATATTATTTAACATGACATGAAAATATCCGCTTTATGTAAAATATTATTTTTACATTTTTTAAGTTCAAAGTTTATTAATTCAATTTCTCTTTTTAAATTACTCTTTACTTATATACTCTGTTGTGCCAATCAATGTTTCCGTGCGTATAATAAAATTTTAGAGAACTTAAAAAAAATATATAATTATCTTACATTTTTGACATAATTATATATTTTTCGCGATCTGGCAACATTACGTGGTGACTTCAGGTATGCGCGCGGCGAAAGGGGGATTTTCGGACACAGTCCAATGTATTCAAATATGATTCTACGCTCATTCTGGACTTTTCCTAATTCTATGATTTTAGATTTATAAATTAGAATAACCCCCTATAAATATGTAATACCTACCTACCTTTCGGTACCTACTTTAAAAAAAATTCTTTCTTGGAATATATTTGGTGCTGTCAACCAAAACGGAGTGTGGAGGAGACGGTTTGATCGTGAATTAGAGGCACTACATGGCGAACCAGGCATTGCACAATTAATAAAAAAGGAGGTGGGTCATGTGCAAGAAATGAATAATAATCGGACCCCCAAAAAAATTCTTTTTACCACTCTGGAAGGCAGAAAAAGCAGCGGCAGATAAAAATTAAGATGGTTGGATAGGGCGGAAAGTGACATTAGAGCAATTGGCCTGACGAACTGAAAAAGAGCCGCAGGGTGAAGGGAAGAACGGAGACATTCTGGAGGAGACCCACAACGGGCTGTAGCGCTACTGATGATGTTGATGATGACCTACCTTTTTAGGAAATAAATACGTTTATTTAAGAGTAATTAAAATGCTTATTAATATGGATTTAGCAATGCTGAACCTGAGTACTAACGGCCTATTTTTTTTCTGAAAACTGTAGCTTATTTCGTCATTGATAATTCCTGAATGGTTTTTGTCCGTATGGACGGCTCTATAATGTTGTAGCGCGTTATTACTCTGAGGCAATACCCAACCAGCCATGTTACTACTGCAAAGTATACAGTTGTAAGGAACAAATTAAGAAAAACATTATCCGTATTACAAGTAAGATAAATTTAAAAAAAATAAAAAGATAATATAAAAAAAAACACAATAAGGATTAAAAGGTAAGAATACTCTAAGTTAACTCACTTAAGTCACTCAAGCGCCCTGATCCAATGCTCCTACAATCTCGTTTCATAGTGTATTTTCACAATTTAGGAATAACGTTAAAAATAAAATACATATTTAGGGTGATTTTTTACGATTCTAATGATATAAATCCAAAATCACTCGCAAACGAGTGGAGGCATATATAAAAAAAAAAAAAAAATGATAAAAATATCAATGTATTAAAAAACAAGTCTTCAATTATGATTTTCGGGTTTAAAAATGAGCACGTACAAAACGGCCCGCAGTTGGCATAACGTCATTTTGACGTCACGCATTATGACTGCCGACTGCGCTTCTGGTAAACATTGCGTACAAGTTTGTCGCCAAAACGTCATTATTGCTGTTTTTCCTACAGGGCTCGAAACGTCTGGTTTTCGGGTAATTCAAAATATGCATATTTTAAACCTTTCTAGAAAATTTGTCCGACGTCGCACGAAAAAAATATTGGTACCGTTGTTTTCGTATTTTTTGCTTATTTAAAAATAAAAATCATTAAAAAACATAAAAATACCCTATTGGTTGATTATAACATTTGGGCTTTCCTCAGCCTTTCCTTTAGACCTCCTATACGACGTCGCAGCAGTCCATCCGAGTGAGGTAATCTAGCAGCAGCAAACATTACAATGTCAGTAAAGGTTCTGTAGGACTCTATAACCATATATTTTCATATCTCTTACACTTCATAAGCCCAGTAAATGCCTAAACATTGACATTATTTGTGTTTTCTATTTTTGATTTATCCATTTTTGAAATGTTCTTAATGTTTGAAAGTTTGTAATTTTTATTTTATTTTATTTCATTTTATTTGGGATTTTTACAGCTATTACATAAACAAAATAATTAGAAAAATCTTAACAATACTAAAGCCAATTAAAAAAATCCACTGTAAATATAATGACACATAATATATAAGAAAAGAAGTTTGGTAATTTTATTTGTGTGACGTTTGTATTCATGTGTATGTGAATGTGTGTATGCGTGAATGAATGAGGGAGAGGATACATGTGCGTGTGGGAATGAAAGAGGGAGAGGGTGCGTTTGTATGGGTGCGTAAGTATGAAAATAATATATTTGCTTAAAACTTGTAAATTGTATTAAAAATGGTACAATAAAGAGCTTAGTAAAAATTTAGAAACCTTTTTGTTAAAATTCAAATGACGAAATGATATAAATCGTTTTTTTTTTATTTTTAAGTATGTTAAATTTCAAAACCGTATTCTGAAGAAAAAAAAAGCATTTTATTTTTTAAATTTAACTGATACACATCGAATGAATAATGTGCGACGAGTCCTATACAATACAGTAGGTAATCACAAAATGCAGTAAATACGAAATAATGACAACAATAAAATAAGGATTGACAATACGCGAACGTTGATTCAAAACGAACACACAAATGTATTCGTAGGTACAATACAAATGTATTCGTAGGTAAAGACATCTCAAGAATGGAAAACATTGACACGACTTATGACAACATACGTACGTACACAGTAAAACTTTTTGTCCTTTCCAATATAAAATCATGTTTTCAGGGATCACGCCATGCGTGAAAACACAATTAATCCGGAAAGAAAAGAACGAGAAAGTTCTTTTTTCAGAATCGCAGAAAAAGTCACAAGAAAAGAAGGTAATAAATGTCACTACAGAAGCGTACAGTATACGAGTATTATACTAGTATTTCATTGTTTGAAGGAAATTTAATATAAAGTCGTTGATTCAAGTTACATTTTGGAAGTAAAGGAAGGTTACTTACTCGTATTTGTGTAAAACTGAACAGTACGCTGATTTAAAAAAGTAATATTCATACATTTAAAAAATTTCGTTTGAGTTTATGGCCCTTGTTGACTCGTCAAATTGAATAAATTGACCTACAGGCAGGAGTTAAATTACAGCTAGTTTTTTAGCACGAGCGCTAAGAGGTCGGTTTTTATTTATTTATTTTCTTTAGTCAGTTCTTCTTCTCGCGGTGCCTTATCAGGTCCCCCCGACGTTGGTGATCACAACACTTAAGCATCTCAGTCCTACACTACTCCGAGGCCAGGACAACCGCTTGTTGATGTACTCGTCATAGTGGTTCTCGGGAAAAGATGACCAGAGTGGTTTCCCGTTGCCTTCTCTGGTGGATTTTTCTGTCGGGGTTACCTTCCCTTAGCTGGTTGGTTCTGGTTTCGAGGCGCCAGAAACTCGCCTTTCATCCTCTATCTGCTGTGATGTTATGCGTGTGTGATCCCATTGCCCGGGAGTTGCGACGTGGACGCTAACGAGTTGGACTGGTCAGTAAGGTTGCCGGTGGAATGCAACTGGGCATTCGCAGCATTTAATAGAATCGCACCCTCCAGCAAGATGTGACTCTCTGCGATCCTACTGACGGTTCGAACCCCAGTCAGGTAATAAACTAATATTTAAGATTATTTCTATTATTTTATACTAAATTGGTTAAAACAGAGAGAGAAAACCTTTTTGAGGTCAAAATATGGAAGTCTAGACATTTACAGTCTTTATGACCTGACATATTTCCTTTTCAAAAATGTTTTCCCTCTCTGTTGCAACGAAATTTAGCTCTATGTTGCTCCCTAAAGAGAAGATCCAGCCTGTCTACAAACATTATATGGATATACTCAAAGCATTGTATTTTATACTAATTTATACGTCTATATTAATACAATAAACATAACGTAATATTGTTATTCCTGGCAGATTATTATTATATATTTTTTTTATCGTTTGACTTTTTCGTTTTCATTATTTTATTATTAATTATAAATATGTACGCGTATGCATGTGAATTAGTGTAAGCGAATATGTTCATGTGTGTATGCATGTGTATGTATAAATGCATGTTTATGTGTGTATATGTATGTATGTATGTATGTATGTATGTATGTATGTATGTGTATGTATGTATATATATATGTATCTATGGATTTGTGTGTGTATGTATTGTATGTATATGTATGTATGTTGTAAGTATGTGTACATTTATATTTTTATTTCTTTTTTCATTGTTTTATATTTACTTACTATTTCTTCTTCTTCTCTTCCTTCCCTATTTTCCCATCCCACTTCCTTTCACCCCTAGCGAACTGAACTTTTTTTTTGTTCCTATATGAAACCCATAAATAGTCATGTTGTTTGTTGTTATTCTTTATGTATTGTTTATTATTATGACTGTGTTGGTTTCAAAATAAATAAATAAAAAATATAAATAAATTGTGAAAAAACTATTTTTATACCTTTCCATAACTCAGTTTTGTCAGCTCCGAAAATTGAACTAAAAATTATATTTCATAACACGCAGTGTAAAATTGACCTCTGTTCTGATTGTGAAAAAATGAATTCAGGGAAATGTAAATGGTGTCATTATTGATAGCCAACTTAAATGGACAAACCATATAGAAAAAAATGTGAACAAACTGAAATATTTAACTTTTATATTTAAGCGCCTAAATGGTATTGTTGATAACAAAATTGATATGATGGTTTTTTATTCACTTGTCCAATCAACACCATCATATGGAATAATTGGATGGGGTGGAGCATTTAATAATCATATTCAACCTTTAATGATAGTATAAAAACTAATAATAAAAATTATGCTTAATAAGAATAAAACATATCCCTCCATCCGAATTTTCCGAGAAGCCAAACTTTTAAAAGTATGATAGTTGTATGGTCTCCAATGTCGAAAATTTGTTGTTTATCATCAGCACTTTTTCCATCAAAACCCAAACCGCCATAGTCAAAGGAGGTATCAAGTTCTAGAGATTCCGTTTCGTAAATCTACACTAGGACAGAGGCATGCAAATATCGTTGCCCCTAAACTTTTTAACTCCTACTTTATAGACACAACGGCAAATGATAATTTAAGCCTCTCATGGACTAATCATTAATTTATAAACTGGGTCAAAAATATAAATGTCAATGTTTTCTTTTCCTGATAAACTTAAAATTTGCTCTCGTTTTTTTCCTAATTTAATTATCAACTTTAATTCGATACTTTGTTGCTCTACATGTATTCTTTATCTTTTCTATTTCTTATATTCAGATTCTTTGCTCTTACTTAAATATTAAAACAAACAACCTGAATTCACTTTTAATTTATATGTTTTTTTAAATTTATATACTATGAATTCACACCATAGATTTACGTATTCTAGATTTAGTATACCCACATACAGGGTATGCTAAATATATGCATATGTGGGTTTTTTTTTCATAAAAAGTTACATGCTATAAAAAATGTACCAAATTTAAATAAAAAAATTGTAAATAAAAAATAAATAAAAATCGTCTTTCTTTAAAAATCAATAAGTTTTCATTCTTCTTCATACTTTCTGGCATCTTATCATACAGTTTTGACGGGATTAAATGTATCTGTGTTTTAAATTTTTCATACATTGAGCTATTTTGTGTTTCCAGTGATCAAATAATATGTTGTCCTCATTTCCTCTTTTTCAGCCTAGAGCTAGAATGCAGCTAGAGGCGCGAGGTAGAATTCTGGATAAGGAGTTGGTGCTCAATCATAGATGTTTATCACGATATTTATCACGTCGATTAAAATTCCTTAATCAACACTTATCCATAAGATAGTTATAACGCGTCGGTAATTACGGCTAATTTAACAATTTGGCAGCGAAATTTATAATTTACCTCCGACGCAATTTTTTTTTAAATACCGACAAGTGCGGCCATTGTGATAGGGCTGCTGAGAGATATCGCAACTTGCAACCGTAATAAGTCATAAGGACTTATCACGTGAGGTAATATCATACTCGGTAAAAATAGTAGACGCAATTGCTAAATTAACAAAAGGACACAAAATGCCAAACACAGTCTAAGTAGAACGGCAGGTCTGTTGATGTCTGTCAACAGTCCGGTTTCTCTTGAATAAGTTTTCTGTTTCCTCGTCAATCAGCAAATTAGGAGAAGTTCTTTAATAAGGTCACAGCCAATTATCTCGCTAGATCATCAAACAATAGTTAGACCAGTTAGAAGGAACATACCTTTGGCGGTAAATATATACCTTGTACATAACAAGCAAGGCAAAAAGTGAAAAACGCCCTGCAAAAAAAAAACAAAAAAAAAAGGTCGGTTGGCCTTTTTTGTCTAGAAACATAAAATATGTTTATATTTAAATATGCTTCGGGCTAGTTGATAAATGTAATGATAAGTTGTTAATTTATAAAGTTATTTAATTATTGTGATCTCTCCGGGAATTGAACTTGGAGCTCTAGTGCGTAAGACATGTCTTAACTATTACTCGGAGATGGCTACATATAACTTATCATTGATTATAGCTTATGTATGATATTCGAAAGCATAAAAAACACGTTTTTAAAAAAACAAAACAAAGAAGCAAAAAAACAAATATTTCGGAAAATATACCATTATACATTTATTAGCACTAGTGCAAATATTCTCATTTAGTCATCCGTTTGTCATATGTTATTATTATTATTAAAATTGCATAATTAATTATGTTATAATGAGCAGATGCCATTTTGCAATTCCCGCGACCAGTTACTTCCAGAATCTTCTCCAAGGCAAGAACAATGGCTCTCTGTATTGAACAAAGTAAACGAATGTATCAAAAATTCAACTTGTTTAGGTACCACATGCGCGCAGCGGTCAATTCACATTATATCTACAATACATATTTTATATGTTATACTTACATATTCTAGTGCAATGATATACTGACCTCTGTGATAAAAACGAACGGCTCCATATGTTACATCCTAAATAAATATCTGAAATGGTCTACGTGGCACTGCGTCTTTTTAATTTTCACTGAAAATAAATACCCTTGTCTTGATATTGTTAATATCGACTGACCTGATGTATGAACTTATAGAGACAAGAATTCACGACAAAATAAAATAGGGTGCTACGTTGGTTTGGATTTATTACGTAGAGCGAATGGACAGCAAAAGAATGACTAAAAAGTTTCACGATGTGAAAGTTGGTGAATGAAAAAAACCAGAAATGCTGAGAAAGGCATGGCATGAAGGCCGAATGTCGGAATAATCGACGTGCGTGTATAAGTAGATGTATAGATGAAGCTAATTCTGTGTCTAGGCGGATAAATAATACAACTCTGTGTGTGAAATAAAACCAAAACCCTGAAAACAAAAAGGGAATCTAGCGAAGATAAGTCCGCCACGCTGTGAATGGTTGGCGAGTTCGCGTACTATTCCTGAGGTCCTGGGTTCTGGGTGGACGTAAAATATGGATTTAAATGGTTGTTTAAACTGTAATATTTCATCGTTCTGGACTGGCGCCAGGCTGATCATCTTCTCTATGTAATAGATTATCGATATACGCTTCATTTGCAGTGCCCTATGTACCACTGGGCATGGAAAGGGAAATGATGATGATGAGTGTGAAATAATAAAACCCTAGTAAAAAATACCTAAATTTTCTTTTGTGACAAACTTTTTTACCAAGTGCGTTTTCTTTTGAAATTTGTATGTCTAATAATTAATATTTCCTGAAAATTTCATGAATTTATATATTATGTAAAAGGCAATGTTCGTAAATAAAGTGTAAGAAGAGCGGAGTTTCACACTTGCAAAAATAATTATATGTTTGAAAACGAATTATTTAGAGTTTTGACTACTACTACTACTACCATCACGCCATTTCCCCGTAAGGGTAGGCAGAGAGAATGGACCGCCACACACGTCTATACTGGCATACAATTCAAGCCTATTCCACATTCATACATCTTGTCATACATGCCCTTCGGTTCTGTCTGCTTTTGACATGACCAGACTTAAGATTTTGGTTTATCTGATCATGCCACGTCTTCCTTGGTCATCCTCGTCTCACGTTGCCGTTCATTTTCGCCATATATGCTTGTTTTACCATTCTTTTGTCGTCCATTAGTTCTACATGACCAAACCATCTCAGAGACCCTTTCTTAATCTTATCAATTATACTTGACTCAGATTTACATTCTTGCCTGATTTCATCATTCGTAACCCTATATATTTTTAATAGAGTGATTTTGGAAGAACGGCGTTTAAAATGACAAAATAGTATAATTTACTAAATTTTTTTTTATCAGACTGCTGCCTTTAGTCAGAGAAAAATGAAACTAAATATGAATTAAATCAAGATTTTAGTTGCGGTACATTAATCGTTCGAAATCTAACAAAAAAATCATAAACTAAACAGCTGATCTTTTAGAGTTTCTTAAACACCGTGAAATATTATACGTGTTTATTATTAATAATCTCAAAGAGTTTTGACATTTGAGTTCTTTCTGACAACTTGAGTTTGGCCATCGTCAAGTGGTTTTGGTAAGATAACAAGACGTTAATAGCGAGAAACAGTATTTAAGTTCCCATTTAGTTTCAAAGTTCTTTAATATTCCGCATATATAAAAGAAAAAGGCAAAATTTGGCTATTTATTTTACTCACCATTATTGATAGTTAGCCCATTAACTTCAAAAGTATTGCTAAAGTGATTTCGTTGTGAATATTTTATCATCAGTGGTGCAAAGGGCACTGCAATAGTAAACCAAATGCTGTCTAATTTGATCAACTTTTTGATAAATGTATGGTGATCAGTCTTACAATAAAATGTTGCATTTTAAAAACCTTTAAAATCAGTATTTCACATCCACCCTGCCAGGAAACGAACCCAGTACCTCAAGAATGGTAGGCGAACGCGCCAACTACTATATAGGCATATCTTGAGTAGATTTTTTTGTCAAGATTTTTACCAGGAACAGCCATCGAGTCAATCGAAAGCACTTCTCCAGGATTCTGATTCTATTCCATCAGAATTTATATATTTAATTAGACGGAAATCAAAATTTTCCATTTCTGTTATATGAAGTATTTATCAATCTTGATAAACTTTCTAAGCAATTACCATATAATTTTACAGCATAATACGAAACGAGAAGTAAGCATTTAAAATTTAAAGCAAACTTGATTTATTAAAACAAAATTCTTTGATTTCTAACACGTCGACATTTTCTGTACAATTTTGATGATACTTTCTTATTGAATTAACTTTATTCTGATTTGTAAAGGGTCATTTACATGTGGATAATACAATATATAAGACAATATTGTCTTGTCATAGCTCCGTGAACAGAACGCGAGATGATACGAAAATTTGGCCGTAGTTCACACATGAGCGCTGCGAAAATGAATACACGATGGCGTTTATTACGAGCGAGTTCACAAAAAATATTATTTTGTATCCGCTTTATTGGGATTGTTAAAGGACGAACTAAATAATAAAAGTGACTGTTTTCGGCCTCCATTTTCGGCAGAAAAAAAGTGAGGGGGCGACTCGTACACGTCGAGCAAATCGCTATTGTCATAAGGTCCTGTCGGTACGCGGTTCACACGAGGACAATGAGCCCGCGCGCGGTGGAGGGGTAATCATTGCTCAGCGTAGAAAGCATACCCGTCTCTCTTTGTGACAATGTCTCGGAACAATGTTTTGTCCTACGAATTGCTGTTTACACAAAACAAAACAATATTGTAGTGTCCACGTGTAAACGGCTAAAAAAGTACATTTTGTAAATTTCTGCATTTAAATATTGAATATGATAGCTATTGAACCGTATTGTAGTCACTGACGTATAATAAACAGATACGTTATTCCTAAACTGGCTACGTCTATAAATATTGCGTTTTTTTCAACAATTTGATAAAAAAAAGATAGAAATAGGGAAGTATCGCGTTTTTTTAAATAAAACTATTTTAAATAAATAAGGGTCTATGAAATACTGTCGAGTAAAAAAAAAAACAAAATCGAGGCCCCGGGCCCCGATAGCAATGGAAAGTTAACATTTATCTTCAATTTTATCTACAAAGCAAAATTAAGTTTTCTGTATGAAAAGCAGAATATGCAAACATTTAATTCTTCTAAATATGTTCAATAGGGAAATATCACATACTACGATTACCGATAAAAACATATAAAATGGTTTGAGGATAATTAATTATACATTCAAAATCAAAATGGATATTGTAGAGACACGTTTTCATACGTAATTGTAAAAAAGAAATTCAATAAAAATATGTTAGTAGAAAATCGCGACGTGTTGTGACGTCAAGATTCATGAAATTTTTCTAGACAAATTTCAATGGCAGGAACAAATAAACATGAATCGTGACGTATAAGGGGCGTGGCCAATGGAATCATCGTTATTGCGGGAATTCAAAATGACAAATTCAAAAGTATTTTTTATGCTACTAATAATTAGCAAAAAATATTTTTTTTACTGGACAGTATTTATTACACCTGTATTACTTTAAAAAAGTGATATTTCCCTATTATAGGTTACCGAAAAAGATACTTTTAATGTTCTTGCAAATATACTCATTTTCGTACTCACATATCGGTTTTTCTTTATAGACAGTCGAAAATAACTCTGTTAACTTTTTATTGTAATTGGGGCCCAGGTTCGTTTTCATATACTATTTCTTTATAAAGGTGTTCTACGTATTGTACTGAAAAAAATCCTGAGTGATAAGTTGCGACATTTTTTACAATGTTGCGTGCGCGATAAAACAAGTTAACGATCTGCAAAACTAGATTATTAAATTGTCATCAAAGGGGTTTGAATCCAATACTTTTTTTAAAGATCTTGCTCCTACTCAAAATATAATTTCGAAGCTGACAGAATGCATTATATTAAGTCTTATTGTATTTCAAATTACTTTTAAATATAGGTGTAAGATGTCGATTTTAAACTTTATGCTATGCCTTGAATAAAGATTAATCTTTCAAAGCTTAAAAAAAAAAAAAAATAGTTGGAGAAGTAATGCGTTGAAATAATAAAAAAGCTTTAAATGAGATTATCTCGAAACTTGTTTTAATGACTTAATGCATTCTATCAGTAAAGCCTCGATTTATCAGCCTATCACTCTTCTGTGACTATTATTTTTTTATTATTATTTATTTTATTTAGTTCTATGATTAACAGAGTCTAATATATATTTACAACTCAATATTAACATCTATACTTATTCTAACATTATTTATCACTATTATACACTTAATATCCTAATTTATAACATTAACTGTTTCATATGTACATTTTCATTAATTATAATGAAATTACTATGATTTAACAAGAGTCTACAAAAGATACAAGATTAGATATAGGTATCTCTCTTTTTTTTAAATTATGAAATTGTATTTTTTGTAATCTTTAAATAACCATTTTCACATTAAATTTGTGAAGTAAAATTTGTATAAATATGCTGGATAAATGAAAAAAATATATACAAAAAATAATTCTCATTTCTACGCGAAGAATAAAAGTGATGCCAATACAGCAATAAATCTGTTTTACTGTATAAGAAACAGCACGAAAATAGAACTTATAATAAAGAAAACAGATATACTGTTCTGTGGCCGATGTTTGTGTGAAAAATACAAAAACGAAAGAATAAATTCGTTCAATCAGTCGGTTATTATAAATAAACGTGAGTATACGCTAGTTATGCGACCGGCGTATTTATGATTTTTAATTTATTTTGCTATAAGACGCTTAAATAATATTATTAGGAAAAAGAACTAATTAATAGTATGTCTTTATGTTTTTTTTCGAATGTCTGAACTTCAGAATATTCTGTCTTTTGCTTGAAGTAACACGCTGTTACATCACCGCATGTAAAGTAATTTAGTAGCATAGCCCTTTAAGAGTCAATTAAATTAAATTTCATACAATGGTAATAAATGTCCACTCAGAAATTTAAGTAAAATAACTTATTTTAATAAATCGAAATAATTGTTTACTCATAATTTATTAAGTAACTTATAATAAATGAACGAACTGGTTTAAACGTTGTCTTTTATCGATAAATATCGTTTTTGAAGATGAAATATAGTTAAAAATAATTGTTTGGCATCCGATTTCTACATATGTTATTATGATATTGTGTTTATTTAATATAACCACCTGTTTTGCGATTTTCTAAGAATTGTTCTACCAAATAAAATTAATAACCTTGCAAAATTCAAATAATAAATATAATACGCATACTAACAATTTTTACCACAAATTTGAACACGTAAGTCATATTTCTTTTGTGTAACACGTTTTGCAACATAAATCACATTATTTTTTGCTCGTTTTTCACAACGCTTCTAATGCGTCTGTGCATTGTGTATATATGTACGTGTGACTATATAAATATGTAGTTGGCAAATAATATTTGGTCACATTCAAAATAAAATTTAAAAATAGTTAAGGCCCAGTTAGACCACAAAATGTCATGTTACATTTTAATTTATAAAATAATTATTGGGTTTTCGTTATAATCGACAAAATAGATTGCATGAAAAACTTAACTTAAAGGAACCCGTTTTGACAAAATATGTAAACTGTTATATTGAAACTCTACAAACATTACAAATTTTGGAGTAAAACTAGTTCCGACAGAAGAAAAATTATATGTAGAACCACAAATATGTGTTTATTATGATATGCAAATTCTATTATTCCACAAGCATATGTTTACAAAATGTTCATATACGAGTTGTGTAGTCGTGTTTCCCGTACGGTTATTTACCCAATTATCCATGTTTGTAAATAATGCGTGAGTTGTATTATTTGATTTAACGTATAAAGCTTCAAGAACAAAGCCTTTTTTACGTTGCTTCTCACCTTACGAGTATTATTCTCACTTAAATCCATTGATACAATGCTTAAACTGATTCTGTTCATTTATTCGGCGTTGTTTTTTGTCGATGACAAGGAACAGAACCTCTGCATTTCCAGATAAAAGTATTAAATTTCTACATGTCGCGCCTCGCTATTGTCCTGTCCGAACGTGCATACAAAAGGGATACAAAACTAAATCTTTTAACAGGTAAATTATTCAGGTATTCTCCAGGGTATGAGCACGTTTATCTTACAAAGACAAAATAAAATAGATTATTTTGTTTTTCTTTTACATATTTTTTAATTTTTATTTTTTTTATTTTCTTTTATTGAGAAATCGAACAGTACAATTACAAAGTTTTATAGTTTATACAGTTAGATATAATTCTAATGGACCAGTGAAGTTTCCATATTAGGTATGTTATAATTATATCTAATCTTAATTCTATGGTCTAAGGTTATCAATTAAGTAGTTTAAAAATTGAAATCAAAGTAAAAAGTTATTTTTAAAAGTTCGTATAACTACTACTAACGTATTTAGATAAATGGAAATAATATAAAAGTAATTAAAAGGTAGAATTAAAATAAATAAGAATAAAAAAAACATATATATATTTATATGTATACATATTTAAAGGTATTTAAAAAAGAAACGACGAGAAGAAACTTTGAAAGAAATAAAAGACAATATTTAAGTTAATTAAAAAAAAAACATCTTAAAAAAATAATGACACAATTTAGTAAGAAAAGCAATATTTAATTTTTAGAAGCAATTTTAAAAGCCATTAAAAGTAGTTTGAAAATATAAAAACATGTCAAGCGTAGCTAAGAAAAAAGAAAAAATGACAAGTAATCTTTAAAATTTTGAAATTTTAAACCAAGGGTAGTTTAATTAGGTAGGGTAATTAAAGCGATATTAGCAGTAATAAAAACTTCAGTAAATAAATTGAATAAAAATAACTATATCAAAGTATGTAATGTGATGTGATGTACGAGAAAAGGGGTAAAATGGTATATATAAATACTTAATAGGCTTTTAACGAAACAGATTTTTCTAGAATTTGAGAACGTACCTTTTGCGTATGTTTTTGCAAGCCAGTATATTTTTTCTCTTTAATTCATATTTTGGAAAAACTCATGGTCCAAAAACAAACCGCAGTAAGAAATGCTGATTTTGTATAAATATATTTATTATACCAGTACCTATTTTGTACCTATTTTGTATAAATATATTTATTATACCAGTACCTACAGAACACTATGGCAAAAAAGATTATTACAAATTTGTGGATTTAAGTATCACTGGTCTTTTAATTCTATAATAAATCACAATAAACTTGTACATAATTTTTGCCAATAAACTGTAATGTATGATTTCATGAATTTTGATTTTTATGTGCCATACTACCAAGTGATAGTATTTTTAAACTTACGTCACTAATTCTATGTTTTAATCTTTTCTGTTTATATCTATATTACATCTATACAATGGACTGATATAACGTATAACAATGTGGAATTTATTTTCAGCAGCAAAAATGCAGATCAGAACTTTCATATGAATTATTTGGTGAAAATTATTTTCGAGGGTTATATCAAGAAGTTATTTTATAATAACAAGGTAGTTTGAATTAATTATTTTTTGTTTTAAAAATTTAATAAATACATTTAAACGTTATTTTAAAAAAATACATAAATGAGATGATTAGAACGCAATTAAATGTTTTATAAGTTTAAAAAAAAGTTATTGGTTATAAAAGAAATACTGAAATGCAGAATAGAAGCGGTCGGAACAGCATTTAATAAAATGAAAAATTTTCTTTGTGGTGATATTATAAACTTAAAACTGAGACAACGAATGGTCAAATGTTAAATATGGTACCCCTTACTGTACCGTGTACAGGTGTAGACTCAAGTTGATGTTATAAACCACGTTGAAGTATTTGAAATATGGATCCACCGTAGAATGTTAAGAATATCTTGGACCGATATAATAACCAACAATGAAATATTATGTAGAGCCATATTCACCTTCGTCAAGCTCCGTAAGATACCATATTTTGGCCATGTGTTGAGAGGTGATAATATGCCATACATCAGCTTGTCATGAAAGGTAAGATCGAGGGACGTAGAGGGGCCGGAAGAAAATAGCTTTCCTGGCTTCGAAACATCCGAGAATGGACCAGGATCAAAACTGTGAAGGAGCTGTTACACACTGCTCAGGTTAGGGAAGCTTTCTCTCAAGTTGTCGTCAACGTCGGGGGGACCCGACTTGACACGTAAAGAATAAGAAATCATTTAAACAACGAATATGATTATGGCGATAAGTGATTATACGATAAGTGAAAAAACGTGTGCCCAGATAAAAAAAAATTTAAGTAAAATAATACAATTAATCGGCTTCGATAGATTAATATGAATTATTTAACTTGATAGCCAAATATTTTTTCAAATCTTTTATTTTTCGTAATTTTCATACCTATAAAACTGTTAATATTATTATCAAGAATATTTCATATGCGTTCGAATATAAGAAGGACATGGCATTATACTAGAATTACATGAAAGACTTGTTGTGTTTATTATCCAATATTATTTAAAAAATGTTTTTATTATACCCTATCTTCAATATCACTGTCCTCCAGTGGCGAATGGTGATTTTATTAACAGGTATTTGTACCTACATAGAAGGTACATAATATAATGTAAGTAATATATACAATAAATTGATTTTTTTCTGTGGTTCTGTGTGATACAACAACTCTCATCCATAAAATCAACTCAAACGACGTAATTTCGTGATAAATGATATTATTTAGATATATTATCCATTACTTTAATACATAAATCATTTTGAAAAAAATAGCACTATCAATTCAGTCGATATTGGGTATTCAATTGAAATGTCGACTGGCCGAATTGTTCTAGAAATTAATAGAGCTAAAAACGGTCGCGTTGAGCGCCATATGTTCTGCTATATGACGCATGAAAGTAATTATGGTCTTATGTCAAAAGTACAATCTCAAAGAAATATAGCCCTTAAGAAATAATGTTTGAAATACTGTTTTCCAAATCAAAAATCTTTAAATAATTTGTGTAATCTGCAAGTTTAATCTAGGAGGAAAAACCCGCACTGGGGTTAAGACATTCAAAATATAGTATACTTATTTGTATGAAAAAATTAGCTTAAATAATCGGCTAGTTTTTTAGCTCACCGTAGGCGTTGGGCGCGCTTTATTAATATTTATATTTATATTAGGATAAAAATACCAACGGTGGAAATGATAAAAAATAAATGGTAATTATTTATTTGTTTTTCTGTAAATAAATTTACAGCAAAACATTATTATGGTTAGTCAAATATAATGGTAAGCTACGCATAATCGCTTCCATACACGGTTCGCCCCTGCTGTCCTCTTCTCGTCGTGTTCCCTTTTTAATTTAATATTTAACAATAAATCATTTTGAGTTTTTCTCCATTCGGTCCTGTCAGAGTAAAGGCAATGGGCATAAATACTGCAGGCGGCATGCCCAGTTTAGCATATTACGTACATTATTGAAATTCAAGCCATGAACCTATTGCGGTTAGCCTTTAATTGAAAAAAGGAGTCTAACTCATAAATAATTGTGTTTATTATATCTGCAAAGTATTATCTGTGAAGAATTACTGAGAAAATCTAGGACCTGCCTACGTAATTTTTCATTTACCGCGCATTATCACAAATAAGCGTTTAGAAACAAAAAACACTTGTAAATAGTTTTGATATTTTACAACTTATAAATTCTAGGTAACAATACCTACATAATACTGTGAATAATATTAAGGATGTTCGTGTTTGATAAATGAAAAAAACTTTAGAATTCCATTCAAGACCACCAGCGCAACGGTGCTATTCTGAACCGCTCTTGTGGCCGTAGAAAACACCTTTATCTCGCGTATTTACATACAAAATGAAAGCTTTTTCTACAGCCGCGATAGCGTTTGGAATGTCACCCCAGATTAACAGAGATGTACTTTCTATACAAAATCCATTCAAACTATGCCCAAATAGATGCGTAGGTTTTCACGGTCACTGTTATCAATATATTATGTACATTGAGGTATATAACTAAAGTAAAAATGAGCGTTCGAAATATGTTCCCTCAACCTGCGGCCAGTTGGCATATATTTGAAAGAACGGACTTAAGTCTATTGCGAGCGCTCACCGGCTACTTTTCTCCTCGCAATCACTAAAATGTCTATATGTACGCTAAGATACTGCACAAATCGATCTGAAAAAGCGATGGTATAACCTTTCACCGCTAAGTAATGTTTTTATCAATACTTGTTTAAAATAGCCATTTTGATGTTGAAAAACGTTTTATTAATATGTTACCAGCTATCTCCTGTCTTTGTCCTGCTCAGTCGGGCGTATGGTGAAACGATAAACAAAGGTGACGCGTATGCGGAAGGGAGTGACACACTGAATTGAACTTACAGTAGACCGATGTACTCAGTACGTGCTTTTTACTGTACTACTTGTTTTGCTCGTCAAAGTCGACGTGATATGACGTGACGATACTTGCTCCCTCTGCTGGTCATTCCTTTTTTTTGGGGACGACTTTTTAGCTCGGATTTGTATCGAGTGTTATCTCTATATATTATATATCAATGTATATGTATGTCTTTTTTGGATGATTCCGTGTAAGTTGGATTCGTTCCAACGTTTCGGCTACCATTGCAGGAGCCATATTCAAGGTAAACTGTATGTTTTTTTTATGAAAAATTGTGTTTATTTTCTAGTGATTTCTGTATTGTTTAGTGCCGGAAACCATGTCGAGTTGAATTTTAGCCCATCGGCGTCGTCTTTGTTTTTGTTATTTGCGTGTTTGAGTAATTCAATAAATAGCCTCTTTTATTATTTGTACCTACTGCCTACTGCTGACTGCGACACGGTGCAAATTACTAGTAGTACACAACCACATTTTTTATTTTTAAAAGCATACAGTTTGCTTTGAAGATGGCTCCTGCAATTGTAATTTTTAGTGTTTCATCTATATGGTAAAAAAATAAATCTTTTGATTTATTTAATTCTTCTCCTGTTATAATTAAATAAAAAATCAATTCATGTACAACGTAATTAGTATCCAGCAAAAATAATGTTAAAATCAGTCACTTCTACATATGTATATACTTCATGCTTTAAATATAGGTCAATGTTCTTTTTTGTGTGTGTTCATATATGTGCATGTTTATTTGTGTATGTGGGTGTGAATTGAATTGCACACTTCAATAGCTTTTATTGTTGCACATATTTTACAAGCATATCTCTTTCCTTTTTAATTTTTAACATAAAAAAATGTATACTTTATGATGTTGTTTGTAAGAGGCATAACTGCAACTGTTTTTGTTTGTATTTTTAAAATTTATTTTGTAAACAACTCTTTACTTTAAAAGCCTCCTAATCGTTTAATGAATAGAAATAAATAAAAAACAGTAAAAAAATACAACTTCTAAAAACGCCCAAACGTTTATTTACCACGATTTTTTGTTTGTATTATTATTTTAATCACATGTTTAAATTCTTCGACTTGTTTACTGTTTTTTTTTTACAATTTGAATAACAAAATGGTACTCACGTGTTCTCATAGCAATATTTCTTGACAATATTGTAGCATTCTTCATTTACGATGATAACCTTTCCAGACAGCCGCCACCTACCGATAAATCACACAAGAAGGAAATATAACATAAATTGATATCATTTAAAATCCCACAAAATATAAAATCTCCTTTCGTTATAATTTTTTTTTTATTCCTGTAAATACCTAGGTATCATGGTTTAATAGAACAAAACACAATGCATTTCATGAAGCATAAATAGATGATCTAACCAATTTTAAAAATTACAACGATTAAAAAACAATTTTGAGAAGGGAATATAAATTATTATTTCCAAACAAATTTATTTCTTAAAATAATTGCTAACCTTTTAACTGTAAATACGGTCCAAATTTCCAAACACTCATGTGCTCTGTAACCGCAGGACATGTAATCTAGATTCCATTTTCAAACTTTTATTGTTTTTTTTTTTTGTAAAATGTATTGTAGATGGGGAGGGGGCTAGATTTTTAATCGTCCGTGCGCTCTGTAACTGCTAAACGAGTTGTAATCTAGCTCCCATATAGTATTGTAATTTAACATAATTTGTAACGGGGAACTAGAATCCTAAACACCTATGCGCTCTGTAGCTACTACACGTGTTGGGATGTTTTATTGTATGGCGTCTTTGGGGCGATTTTCATAAATATGGCGCGAAAAAATATCGATAATAAACACCCATATTGTTCTTTTAATTTTTAGATTTTTGTGATGTAAAAAAGTCAGCATACAATTTCGGAAGCTAATTAAAATAAAATTTAGTTGACGTGTTAAGAAAATATACTTTATATTATTTATTTGGTATCATTGTTATTTCAGCAATTTTTTACTCCACTTTTGTTTTAAATCTTTACCTAGGAAATTTCCATGTTTTCATGGATCGAATAAAAAAAAATCATATTTTTTTATATAGAGATCGTTCTTAACAAACATTTTTTATTGTTTATTCATTTTTATTTTCAAAGAATTATTAAAGAAATTTTAGCGTTCTTATAATTTTCCTAAATATTTCAATTTTGGATCAAAGAGTTGTAAATTACTCTCTATTTGAAAATGCAAATCAAGTTGGGGTAGAGTGGGGTTCGAACCTCAGACCTCTGATCCGTGAGTCCGCAACACTAGCCACGGGACCACAACGGTATTTTATTAACTTGAAAAAGAAACATCTCAAATTAAATAAAAATATATCTTTTCAAATACAAAGCCCTTCAAAATAAGGTTTCGAATATCTGGGTATTTTTGAGCTAAGGGCCCGTTACATTTGAGAGGTGGCTTCAAATATAATAAAAAATAAAAAGTTATTAAAATACTTAAACTCTAATTCAGTTATATAAAAGAAAATAATATTTTATAAGTGTTTTGTTTACAAGATATTTTTTAGAATATAGGCATGGAATTTCCAATACATCAATATTTGTTATAAAAAGCTCGGGTTACATCCCCTCTGATTTATTACAGAGAAGAAATAGGATTTTTGTAAGAATATGTAGATTGAATATGTGTATGAATATGTAGATAAGATAAATGCTTTAAGTATATTTTATTAATAGGTATATTAACTTTTATTTATGCAACTGGTCTTTTATCAAGAATATTATGCGTACTTACAAATCATTGATAATAGATACTGGATTTAACTCTACTGAGAAGTTTATCAAGATAGACAGATTTTAAGGTTTTGACTTTATAGGACGAGTGTTTTCGACTCGATACTGCTTTCAGATAAAATTCCTGAAAAAGAAAATCCATTAGAGATAAGTCTGCCTCTTAGTATAGTGGTTGGTGCGTTCACCTGTTATGTTTGAGGTCCTATGTTCGATTCCTTGCAGGGTGAACATGAAATATTAGTTATAAACGTGGAATTTCTGGACTGAAACCTGGAGCGTAAGATTGATCGCCTTATCTTCTATATAACGAAAATTCCCTACAAAACTGTAACCTTTGAATTAAGGCATTAAAGCACCAGTAGCAACATTATCTGAACGTTAAATGAGAGAGAGGGGAGGAAAGTAAAGTTGGAGCTATACAATGTCTTCTCCCTTCTATGTACTTTTTATTAAATATTTTTATTTTTCTAAATTTATTTTTTCTAGAATTTAATAATTTTTTCCCTTCTCCTGCATTCTTAATAAATTAATGTTAAATCTGTAATAAGTTTTAGTATTTTTAATCGTTCCTTTGTACCTTGTATTTATATAAAGACTGTATGATTTCCTTAATAAATAAATAATCAGTCTTATTCTTCAGGTATCAATCCAGTGTAATAAATAAAACAAATGTTCATAAAAAAAACCGCTTTGTATATTTATATATTTATATGTAAATATACCTAACTTCTTAATTATTTTGTCCATAGATTACAAGAAAATATTTTAACACGGTTAAATATAATGCTCAGCTTTGATAAAACCGTTCGGTAAACATATAAATATCTGTATAACAAACCCATTAGCGCGGTACTGACTGAATTTATCTACTGATAATGATTTAGATAAAAGTTTTACGTAAGGATGTTCCCCTTTTGTTTCACGAGTTTTATTTTGGAAGTAAAATCACTAAATAAAGGTATTCAATAACTCGATCCACGAACGAAATGTAACTCGTAATCTTATTCAGAAAAAAACACAAATAATTTATCCAAAATGGGTGAAATTCCCCCTGTAAAAATCCTCAGGGGAAATGTGTCTACATTAGCGTAACACAATATGGATAAATCGATTTTTCTATTTTTCACAAACCCGTTGAAATTTTACTAGGCAATCTTTAAGATACAGCCCTCTTTTAGTAAAAACAAAAATATTTTTGATAACTGATATCTTACGTATTTTGATAAAATTACTTTCTGACTTCAAAGGATTCTTTCTAACTAAATGCTTTAAGAAAATGTTTTACGGTTAATTAACATGTTCAAAGTTGTAGGTAGTAATGTAAAAATAAATATTCTGCGTTTGATTTTACGATAAAAAAAATTCCTAGCCGTGTGTAATAATTTTAAAAATATAAAATACATTTAGAAAGTAGTTTTACTTCTAAACAAAAAACTTTTTTTAAGTATGAAGCGCTAATTCTGTGGAACATTATTATTCAATATATTATAAAATGAAATTTGTTTTTTTTGTACCGCTTTATTTTTTTATGATTTAATGAAAAACTAGTTTCAGCAAAAACACCATTCCTTCTTCAGAGTTAATAACAAACTAACATAACATATATAAAATATACACAGTGAGGAGAGAAAAACGGTAAAACGGTTTTTCGAAATTTTGCAGAACATATTTATAAAAATGTTTTTATTTTATATTTTATTAACATAAACGGTAAAATTGCCCTTTACAAAACTTATAAACATGTTTCGTTGAGTTATTAAAAAAAAAACATACATTACTTTACATCCAAGATTTAGAAATAAAAATGAAACCAAAAAGATATATAACACGTTCATTAGAACTATTAAACAACATAAAATAAATGTAAAAATCAAATAATAAAATATTTAAAGAAATTATTTAACAAGAAAACCACAAAGGACTGTTTCATATAACAGTTGTACTAAGGTTTAATTACCATTGACTATCTTTGAAAAAGTTCAATAGGTGTGATGTATAAGAACAATATCCTACACTAAATATATCCGATAAGTGGAAATAACTATTGCCGAGTTCCTGGAGTTTATTAACACTCATTTAATGAAGATGGTATTGAAACGAAAAAGGAAGTACACTTAACAGCTTAGAAATATATTAAAAATTTAAAAGGCTGTTAATAACAATTGGAATATTATTAATAATCAAATAAATTTAAGCAATAGTCCTATTTTGAATATGTTCCCTCCCCCTTAATACACACATAAACCTCCAGTTTCTACCCCCTATTTTCTCCCTAAGTCACACCCACTCGATTTTTTGCTTTATATATTTAAATGAAATATTTTTATTTATTTTGTGCCGCTTTATTTTTGTATAATTTAATAACCAACTCGTTTCGGTAAAAAACACCGTGGCTTGAGGTTTACACATTTACCCTCACTGTGTAAATTTAATTTATATTATGTTACTTTGTAATTAACTCAGAAGAAGCCACGGTGTTTTTTACCGAAACGAGTTGGTTATTAAATTATACAAAAATAAAGCGGCACAAAATAAATAAAAAATATTTCATTTAAATATATAAAGCAAAAAATCGAATTTTATAAAATGCTTGTAATTCAAATAGTAAATTCACAATATAATATTGGTTCAGTCAACATAGATCATCAATAATCATGTGTTGTCTTGCCGTAAAATTATTTCAAGTAGATAAGGTACTTGGTACATATTCATGGAGCAGGGGCGTGCAGTGACTTTTCAAATGGATAAATTATGTCGATATTACGCATCTTCGATTGTTATGTGTCAAAACTGCGATACATTCCATCTAATCGTAGTTAAACTAAAGTAGCATTTTCACCGATAAAATATAAAAGAAAATAATTGCCTTTTTTACTTACGAAATCATTTCACTGAATGAAGAATGTAAATACGAATGGTTAAGAAAAAAATGAAGTGATAGAGATGATATGTATTTTGGGATTAAACAAAACTCAAAGAAACGTCTAAACTAACACAGAAGACTAAGAGCTGTACATTTTGACGACAAAATGAGCGAGTCCATTGGCGGTGCACGGCGCAGGGAGGGAGGAAGGAAAGAAGGAGGAAGACACGCCCGAGTCCACTATTAGGAAGCTAATTATGAGTAAATGGTTAGAGTAAATAGATTCTTAAAATTATCTAAAAATTAAATTAAATCATTTTGTCATGAAGGTTAAAATTGTAGCCTCGAAGCATACGTTTTTGAAAATATGCAGAGTATTTAAAAAGTTTATGTTTTTGTGTATTTGAAAGAGAGATAAACCACCCCGAAATAGAGAAATAAATTAATATAATAAATACATAAGTAGGTGGTCATATTTTATTGTTTTGCACTGGCACACACAATCAGAGAAGTTTATTAGGTACTACACAAATGTAGTAGAATATAGGAATTCAACAATATTTTGAGTTTGTCCAAATTTTTGTAGCATGGACTGGATTCAACTCCCTGGGGAGCCGTTAATATTAACATATTACAACAGAGATGAAGAATATTTTAGAGAGTATTCTATATTACCTTCTCTAAAACGTTCTTCATCTCTGTTTTAATATGTTTACATTAACAGCTCCCCAGGTAGTTGAATCCAGTCTTCTGCAAACTCAAAATATTGTTGATAAATCCACCTGGTCCATGAAGTACAGTAAATGAAAAAATAAGATTTTCAGGCGTTGCCTAGTATGTAGGTGAAATAATTCAATTAGATGAATCTCACCCGCATAAATAAAGATTTCAGCTCTTTAACTTCACAAACATCAACATATGAAAGAATTAAAGGAATATAGATGTTCAAATATGGGCAGAATGGTGAATATTACCGTAATATATACAGTGTGTAAAGTGGCCACTTAAACCAGGCAATGACAGGTCATAAGCCCTGTAGATGCCTAGACTTCTAGATTACCTTCTCTAAAATATTTTTCATCTGTGTTGTAATATGTTAATATTGGAATTGTCGTCTGGGTACTAATAACACTAACACGCCAATCCCACTATACTCAAATGCTTTCAGGTCATGGTGCTTTTCGAAAATATCTTCATAGATTTAAAAAAAAAAGAGAAAACGATTACTGCCCTTGCGATGGACTCAGCCTCAGGACGTCCTCCATATATTACTAGATTGTTCTATGTTTGACGCCGAGAGGTTAAACTGCATACAAATGTGCGCACAATACAGCCAAATTTTCGAAAACCCAGAGGAAGTTATAAAAAATGAAGCCACTGCCGAAAAATACATCGACTTTCTAAAGGCCATAGTTACAAAAATTAAAAAAAATAATGAAGGAATTGACTCAGACACGTTAATACTAACTATTGTGCAAAATATGCATACCAGGAAAAAAGCTTTGTATGCATAAGCAAAGAAATGAATAACGGGAACAAGAGGGGGAAAAAAAAAATCCCACTTTACACACAATAGAAGTGCTGATAGGACCCACGCTGTTTCCAAAATTATAATCCGTGTACGTTTGTGATGACTTCTAATAGCATAGGTCCTATCAGCTATTATGATGAAGGTGGACAATATGAATTTGCGTGTTACTGAAATTAGTGTCCTAACGAAACGATAAAAAAGTCGGTAAGTCTTTTTATGCAAATATTTACTAACATTTATTGAACATTACCGTAATTGAATTTACCCTATTTTGCGTACGATAAGACGCATCGGACCACAAGACGCACCCCAAAATATATGGATCAATTTTTAGAAAAAAAAATGTCAAGGATGATAAGACGCATCGGCCCATATGCCGCGCCCCAAATTTTGGTTGAATTTCGAGAACAAAAAAGTGCGTCTTATGATCCGAAAAATACGGTAATCTTCTTAAGCTTTATGTTATCACTAGCACGACTCTGTTATGTCTGTTTTTTTAAGCAGCAAAAAATTGACAAATTATGTTTTGGGTTGAGTTATATGCTAACCAGTTTTTACTGTCGTTTTGTATTCATTCAAGATACCGAAACTATGCATTATTTAGTACAAAAATAATAGTGTCTATTTAATATTATACTCACGAAAATCAACTTGATAATATTAATAGTTATAAATCAAAGTTCAGCATCTAAATGTCATTCCTTTCTCACATGTCTGTTTGATAGTTTGTAAGGCGATATGTTCTAGTACTCACTAGTATGTATCATATTTTGTATCAATAATATAGGCAAATGTATGTACATAAGTACATATCTATGAACACATAGAATCACTGGGTTCTATATTACATTCTTTAGTGAACCGCTAAATAATATATTGTGAATACAAAGGTTTAACCGAAAGAGTGTTTTTTAAGCATAATACAATTAAATAAAACATTTTTTTGGAATGTGTTTGATATATCCACGACAAAAAATGTAACACAGCAGTTAGGAGTAACTTTTTTAAATCGAGGTGTCAAAATTCTGAAAAAAACCTTGCTTGATTCGGGTGCCCCGTCACATCTAGGAATATTTAAATAAATTGCAGCTATTTCATCGTGATCAATGGTGCCAAAACGCGATATCAAATCTGATTTTGAGACAACGTCCTTCCCTAAATAATATTTTATAATATATATATAATACACCCCAAAGAGTTGGTTGGTTTGGTAGGGTACTAGAATTGGAACTCAAATTGCAGCGTGATGAAGTCTTTGTCATTTTATTTTAAAAATCCGAATTTTTCACTTGAGTTTAATAAAAAAATGCCTTTTGCGTGTTCTTAAGATACATATATTTTTTCTATCATCGGGGAACTAAATAAAGTACTTGAATGCTAAAAAAAGTTTAAACAAATACCTATATGTAAAAAAAATTGTTATCGGCCTCGTGGTGTAAGGATCAGCGCGTTTGACTACCACGCGAGAGGTCTCGGGTTCGATTACCGACATGGCTGATCCGAAATATTTATTGAAAAGGGTGTTTTTACACTAGAATATTTTATAGTTCCTGGACTGGTACCTAACGCGTAAGACTGATCATGATCAAGATACGCTGTGATTGGTGTACCGATATAGTGCCCTATGCACTATTAGGTGCAGGAAGGTAATGATGATGATGATGATATGTCTTTAGCGAAAAATAAATTCGGTATTTGTGGTCTATTTTTTCAAACTTTAGCCCCTTAGCACTGTATTTTGCTTTAGCCCCTTAGAACTTTTTTCCTTTTTGTTTTTCGATAATCCGAAAATCGTTATTTTTACCTACCCTACTCCTAGACCATTCTGTAGGTTCAATTTTAAGCCACTTGTCCTTCAAATCCGGTACTTTTTTCGCGTTAGTATTTGCGTCAAATCAAAGCACGAGTTGACGCATTGGCGTTATAATTTTATCTGATGATTGTACATATCTGAATCATTTCTGGAAAAAATGTTGTCACCAAACTTGTCACGTAGTAAATCCATAATTTCACGAAGAGCTCTTTACGTTTGACGAACTAAACACTGATTAAATATTATTAATATTTAAAGCATTAACTTTGTGGTCAAATATTTTACAAAATGTTATTAATATTTGTATAAATAATCAAACAACCCTTCAATATAGTCCTTGATACGATGTTCCACTGTAATGGTCACCCTAAACCTATAAACCCTCCCTCCATCTTTTTCGGCCTTTTTTCAACTATTTCTCAAACGACATATTTATAGAATATTTTCATAATTTAATCAGTGCATGTTTGTCCTAATCAGTGCATGTGCTTATTAAAATGCATGCCATGTTGGTTTTGTATTTTTGTGCGACAACTATGGTGAAGGTGTATAGTGGGTTTTGCATGTTGGTTTACATGTTGGTTTAATTGCTGTCCTGACGAAGAGACGGGTACGTCTCGAAACTGGTAGACATAAAAAAGTCGGTAAATGGTTATATTCAAATATTTAATGACATTTAGTAAACAATGATTTTTAAGGTAAATTTCATTTCATAATTTATCGATCCGCATTGGATAGTGCATAGAGTACTGCATTGGCACTTCAGGTGGAGTGCACATAGGTCATTTTGTTACAAGGAGGGTAAGATGATCAGTCTCCAATTTCAGACGTTAGTCCAGGAATGATAACATTTTCCAGTTTAAACAATCTTAAAAATCTATATTCAATTTCCACTCTGTCATGAATCAAAACCTCCATAATAATAGGACCTCAATAATGGTAGGCAAAGACGCGAACTACTACACTGCGAAGCGGACTTGTTTCCATTTGATTTCTTTCCCTTGATTTTTACAAAAAATAGTTCCGTGTATGCTTACCTATATAATACATCTTGCAAATATTCCCCTTAAAAGTGACAAGGGCAAAAAGAGAGTGGTTACTTTATAAGGAGTGAATAATGAATGAAATGAAAACAATTTATCGCTGCTTTGTAGGATTTGTTATTTTGATCTAAATGTGTTGCAACAGAGAGGGAAAACATTTTTTGGGAATGTAATATGGAAGTCTAGGCATTTACAGGGCTTATGACCTGTCATTGGCTGGTTTGTGTGGCCACTTCACACGCTATATAACATTTACTATTCTGCCCATGTTTAAACTTTCACATTTCCTCAACCCTTCCACCTGTTTACTTTTGTGAAATAAACGAGCTGAAACCTTTATTGTGTGGGTAAGATTTGTCTGGCTGAACCAATTCGCCTACTAGGCAACCCCTGATAACAATTTTTACACTTCTTAAACCAGTTCGTTTTAGTTATTAGTTTAGTTTCGTTATTTATTTTCTTTTTTAAAATATTATATTACATTATTTAATTATCGTGTGTATTTTTCTCGCTTTGGTTTAGCTAGCGGTATTTAGATAAATTAACAGTTTATTTTTTATTTTTAATAAAAACCTTTATTAGCATAAATAAACAATTAACAATACATTCAGTAAAAAAAATTATTACGTATACATTTTTTACAAAACCTTCGCCGATAAGGCATATCAATAAATGTGTGATTTTTTTTCCAAAAAACACCGCAAACCCGGAATTCGAAATTCAAACGGATACGTATTTTAAAAACAAGAAAATTTAGTGTTTTGGGCCTTACACCAAAAGAGACACCGTGTGTTCGTTCGCATATAGCGGAAATGAGAGCGAAATACGACTTTCGTTGCGTTAGAGGGAGATAGCTATAATGAAATACGAATGAATTTACAAAACGAAGGCACGACATGCTAAAGGGTCTAGTGAATTGCTAAGATTCGCGCCTGTAGGTGATTATAGGTGTGAGGCATTAAAGGTGGCAAATGATCAAAAAAATTTAAAACCAAAAAAATATTGTAATGATGTAAAAGTAATATTTATTTATAAGTTATTAATTTAAAAATACTTGGTACACTTTCACTTATTTGTTTGACCAATTAGCGCTTTTACCCTCTAATGGGCATCTTCGGACTGGTGAATATTATACAGTGTAAATATAATTTATATAAAACCAAATATTATCTTAATTGTAGGTACATTTTAACTATAAGTTGAAAGAGATACAATACGTAATATTTCAATGGAACGGAATGGGACAAATTATTGAAACATGTATTGGCGGTGTACTGTAAGAGAGGATTCTATTCTATGAAAAACATTTATTGTTTTATTACAATGTGCATGTACAGGTATTTTTAAATTAATAACTTATATTTAAATATAAGTTGTTACATCAATACAACGAAATTCCATCAAGAATTGTCAATAAATAATTTAAATCAAATAAAAAAATATTATTAACTCTTCAGCTCGAGTGTTAAGAAGTACTTACTCACGAATCTACCGACATCAAAAAGCAGCAGGTTTATTTTTTAGTTACTTGTATCCCTAAGTACGTTTCTATTTTTTTTATCTTATGTTACTAGTCGGTATAACACATAACAGTTTGATACATGGCTTCTGGCTGATTTATTTGTTCTAAGGCGAACTCGTGTTCGTACATCTAAACGATGTTTAAGGGATGTTTTTAAATATATTTTTATAAAATAAAACAAATTTTTTTAAATCATATTTTTTGGCATTTTGCAAAAAGTAATATATTATTAACAGATACAAAAAAAACTATTACATAAACACAAACAAAAATCCCACAAAGGCATGACCTGAGTATGGAAACACATTTTATTTTAAATTGAAATAAAAGCTATTGGGAAAATACGATAGATAAATTTTTTAAAAAATAAGTGCTTATATTTGAACACGATTTTAATGTCAATAACAATGAATAGTAAAAGTATACGCCATTCAATTTAAAAAAAGAAGCTTTTTAAATCTGCTTTTTAAGCCATAATTTCAGTAAAAATTAAAATCGAAACAAATTCAAATAAAATTAATCTCTATCATTTTAAGGATGAAATGTGAGTTTTTGGCGCCTCAAAACTAAAACCAACCAGCCAAGGGAATGTAACCCCGACAGAAAAATTCACCAGAGAAGGCAACGGGAAACCACTCTGGTCATCTTTTCTTAGGAATCACTACGGCGAGTACATCAATAAGCAGTCGTCCTGGCTACGAAATATAAAAGTATCGCAGGACAAATACATATGCTTTTGCTGTAGTGATCGCCAACGTCGGCGGACCCGGCAAGGCACTAGAAGAAGAAGAATCATATTGTCCTTATGAAATTCATGGAACAGTTTTGGAACTATAAAAAATGAGTGTCTTTGTCCAAGTCTGGATTTTCAATAAGGGATTTCAAGTGAACTATTCAATCTTTGACTAGAATTTTTTAGGAAATATATATTTATTGTTAAATGTTAATGCAGGAGAATAAACATATATTGTAAGAACACGCGATTCATGAATTTCGTTTATAATTTATCAGTTGAGACTCAGCGTTCATTAAAAATAATCGTCAAATAATTTCTACATTATAATGAGGAAGTTCAACGGGTTTAAAAAAAAAATAATAGGGTATTAAACTAAGCCAATTTAAAAAATGTATCGTATTGTCAGCGCTATAATTTATTAAAGTTTTGTATTTCTGAAATTACTCCGCGTGTGACGTCTCAAGTTCTTATCCACTTCTTCTCGGTCAGTTCTGCAGATTGGTCCGTTGACGGTAAGTAAACCGGAAATCTTCCACAACTCTCTTATCATTGTTTGATTCATATGAACTAGTGACGTCGTTCCAAGTATCGTAAAATAGTAAATATTTAAAAATATTTTTATCGTTAATTTTCAAGAAACTTTTCCGTATAATTTCATGCTCTAATTTTTACCGCATGTAAGTAAATATTTTTTGTATCCAATTTCCCGTAAGGCTAAAGTTCCCCATTGATTGATTTTATATTCGTAGGAATTAATTCAGGCTTATGAGGGTTAAGTGAAAACATAATTAAGCAAAAATTGCTGATATTAGCTATCTGACTTATTATGAACATTAATTCTTTACAGTGTTTTGAATACCCACTGATATGTACATATTATATTACTATGAATCGTAAATACAAGATCCATAAAATTTAGATATGTATAATAAAAAATCTTTAATAGTCAAATCATAAAAAATCGATATCAGATGTTTGTTTACCATCTTAAGTATGAAATATATTTAAAAAATCAATAAATAATATACTCGCACCTAAAATGGGCATAACGCTGTGTAGATTCTAGATACTTACCTGTCAAAGATAATATTTCATATTCAAGTATCTCCGGTATAGAGGTAAATTTTTTATTAGCATACACATTTGTCAAAGCGAAAAAAAACATCAACCAATGTCGTGAAAGTAATAAATTATATCACCATACAGCATTAATCCTAGCATGAAGCTGAGATAAGTCCGCCGTAGTGCAGTGATTGGCGCTTTCGCCAACCATGTTTGAGGTCCCAGGTTCGATTCTGGCAGTGCCAAAGTGGAATAATCTTAATTTATTGCAACAGAGAGAGAAGACATTTTCGAGAAGGGAATATGGAAGTCTAATCATTTACAGGGCTTTTGACCTGTCATTGGCTGGTTTAAAGTCTACCGGCGGAAGGGTTGAGGAAATGTATATGTTTACACATTGGCAAAACGGTTAATGTGACACAAAGTAAAACTAGTTTTGCACACATTTTTTTGTCAAAACATGTTCAATTACAGGTTACCGACGAAGATTCTTAATTTTCTTACAAATATACACCTTTTCGTATATATGTATCGATTTTACTTTATACCGTCTTGATATGTACCGGTGAAGATAGCGTTTGCAATCGCGATTATGATGGAAAGCTAAGTACGTCATATCTTCACCATGACGGTATAGTAGATATATTCCCTCGAGCAATTACGAAGATACACAACCGACCCCCTACCTTCAAGTTTTGGGTAGGTGCATCCATAGATATGTAACAAGGGAAGCGTACTTCACGGTACACATATAAAAACATAATTTATACTACAGTTTATTTTAAGATGTATTTTTCTAAAGTGTATTTTTGTTATTATATTTCTATGTAAATAATATATGTATGGAAAAAATAAACATATATATATATATTTTTTTTAAATACGCACTAAAGTGACTTAGCTTCATTATGATGTCAAAGTTAAAGACAAATTCTTCCGAGCGATTACGAAGGTATACTACCAACCCGCATTAAAAGTGACAAAGATTTTGTTCCACCGAGCGATTTTTCCTTTAATCACGATTTATTTAATTTTTTTATCAATTTAGTTGGCACCTTTTTTCTTAAAAGCCTAACAAAAATACGAGGGAGAAATATGTAAATTTGAAAGTAGAATTGAATTTCGACATAGCTGTCAATTTACAATGCGAATGTTGATGGATGCAGAAATAGAGGAAGACCGAGAAAGACATGGCATGACCAAATCCAACAAATACTTAAAGATGGACATGTCAAATGTCGGAATAATCGGCGCGCGTGCATGAGAAGATGTATGAATGTAGAGGAAGCGAGATCTGTATGCAAAGATAGAGTGTTGTGGCGTTCTATCCTCTCTGCCTACCCTTACGGAGAAACGGCGTGATGGTTTGTTTGTTTGTTTTCTATCAATTTTGAAAATGAACACCTAAATGCACAGATAATGTGGCTAGATTCTGCCCTATTAACATATAAGAGCATCTAGGCGTAAAATGTTGCCACTATAAAAGAAAAGTTATATTTTTTCCATCCGTTTTACTATCTTCCTGAGTGTACGTATCGAGACGTTGCAGGAGCCGGCTTTGTAGTAGCTCGGTAGATAAATACAGACGATCGTTAATCACGCCGTCTTGGCAATTGTCAAAAGTCATATGAAAATCGTGTTCATACGAGCATTTTTTGCTTGAATTGAGATTTATTGAAGTTGATAATCGCTTTGAAGGGGGCACTTTTTATCCCAAAAGCCTATTTAAAATATAATTGAGAACTATTTTAAATTTTAATGAAGTAAGGAACGCGGACTAAATTTTTGAGGTCATTCATTGGTTGGATTCAATCAAATAACGTCGAGACGATAAGTTGATAGAACACACCGAGGTAGATAGAGATATTACAGAAGTTAAGTGTACCGTCTCGATATATACAGATGAAGATAGCGTTTGCAATCGCGACCCAGGTAATTCTTAGGACTTGCCTTTATTTTTATTTAACTTTTCGTACATAATGTTAATTGTACATTAGCGGGCTTATTGCCAAATTGAAATTTCTTCCAATCAACCAATATTAAAGGCCTCCAATCTTTTTCGATCTCTTTTCTGCCTTTCTAGGTAAGTCTATATTGAAGCTGCAATATCGCTATATTTATCAACCAATATCAGCATGTAAATATTCAATAAAGAGATATCATAATCTTCTAATAGTCTGGCAGGCTTGTGTTTTGTGTATATGTTTAGTTCTGCAATTGATTTTAAACAGCATTGATTTATTAAATCTAAGACCGTTAGCTTATTAAATTTACCAGAAATTATCTCAAAGGGTTATCGGGACAGTTAACCCCCAAACTTATATATTAAGATAAAGAAATTGGTTGGCTGTTTTTGAATACAAGTTTGGTTAATATGCTCGGAAGAAACAAAGATTATTGTATACATATCATAACAAATATTTAAGTGGGTTTATTTATTCATATAAATATACATAATATTACAAAATAATAACGTATCCCTCACTCTATGAGGCCAAGAGCCATGTGTTGAGTTTACAGTGGATAAAAATATTATTTATTTTATGTTATTTTTTAGTAGATACTGATATTAATGCATAGTTACCATGATTGAGTCCGTTCAGGCTGATGAAGAATACAGTTCTGTGCGTAAAATAGAGCCAGAGCCCTGGGTGTTCGGTTTCGACTCGACGGCTACTCTCAGGTAAACATCCTGAAAAAGAAAATCGAGCGGAGGTAAGTTCACTTCGTAGTGTAGTGATAGATGCTTCCGCCAACCGTGCTTGAGATCCCGAATATTACAACAGAGGAAGGGAATATTTAGGCATTTCAAGGCTTATGAACTGTCATTGGCTGGTTTAAGTGTAACATTCACCAGTCAGCCTATGTTTGAAGTCTGTGTTCTTTAAATTTTTCTAAATGTTGACCTTGATTTCGATAATTTTATATAAATCTGTAGGTCTAGAAGGTACCCGAACTTTTTAAAAAGCAACGGTGCCTGTTCGTAAATGCTATTCTATGGCTCAATTTTGTTACTGGATATCGATTTGATAGTAACTGCCAGAAAAGGTACATACACATAATACAAGGCTAGCACAACGTGACGGCTTGTCAGTACCGAGGTTTGTAAATAAGTATGGCCAAAGAACACTTCATTATACTATTTAATTTTTTGTCAAAAATACGTTTGCTTTTAGTTCTTGATAATGTTTATATTACTTTTTATTTTTTATGATTTCTTCAACTTTTTTCTTTGTAAAGGAAAAATAAGTTACCTGCTGACAAGCCGGTTTCGCGGTTTAGCGGGTTTCATTATTTTTCCTTTTATATTTTTCTGTTCATGTTTACTTTTTTAAATAAATAATTAGTATATTTATTAAAATTAAACGTTACTTTCAATGATTTATTCATTGTTCTTTTAACTATTTTTTTGTTTGACCATATTGACCATATTATTAATCCATATTCAAAGTGTGGAAGTACGACAGCATTGTATATCATTAATTTTGTCCTTTATCAAAGATTTCTGTTCTTTTCATTTTCTCAATAATTGAAATCAGTTTTTTTATAACTGCTTTGATATGTTTTGTCCGTGTTTATTTGTCATCTACTTCCAAACCCAAATACTTTACGTTTTCAGTTTAATTCATTTAATCATCTTTTATTACTAGGTTAAGTTTTATGGGGGCGATTGTTTTTTTGTTTCATTATCTTATATTAAGTCTCATTTGTATTTATTGTTAATTCTTACCAGTACATACATTTATTCAGATCCTTATTGATGTTATTTTGCAGTTTGGTTTCATTATCACCATTATAGATCTAGAGTATTATTTGAATATACGAAATACTTCTCTGGTACATTTGAATGTCTAAGGTTATCAATATACAATAAATAAATGCAATAGGGGGAATAATATTGATCCCTGAGGGAACCCTATAGTTGTAGGTATCTTATCACTCATATAATTAAGCTTTTTGTCACTGACATTCTTCCCTTAATGTAGCTATCTATAAGCTTAAAAAAATCCTCTGAATTCTAAGAGCATAAAAGAGTGGCACGATCAATGATAAGTAAAAAAAAATGAGATCACGTGTTTACCTTTATCTAATTCATCATTTATGTAATTCATAGCGTTAAAAGCATATTAGTATGGATCAAAATCTCCATTCTTGTTAATAAATTCGACAAATCTAGTATGTAGCACTTTTTCAACAAAATTGTTGAGCGTACAGAGTTGGTCTATAGTTTCCACGTTAATTTTTACTCCCTGACTTGAAAACCGGTATAATTTTGTCAGTTTTTATTTTTTATTCCCTTGATTACATTTTAATTTTTTTCTCATTAATTGGAACAATAAAAATACTGTTTTGCATTGTAAGCATATAATTATCTTTTGTACAGGTGGATTTATCTTTTTGTTTAAATTTTACCCCTAGTTTCATTCCAATCGAACAGAAGTATTGATTCATAGTATCAGTAATATTTTATGCATCATTTATAATACCATTAGATGTTATTAACTCTTTAATCATATTTTCTCTGTTATTTTATTGGTTTCAAACGGTTTAATTGATTATATTCCAAAATTTCCTACTCTTGCCATACGTTTAACTCGCGAACTTATATAATTCTTCTAAGCCTTTTTTATTTCATTTGATAATATACTTTTATATTCCTTATATTGCTTTTTAATTGTTTCTGAAGCATTTCTTATTATTTGCATGGTACCCAATTTGTTTGTTTATTTTATCGTTGTTATATCTGGAGTTAACCAGTTGTTATCCATCCTCAAACGATATTTTTTCACTTTCGTAGTGTAGACTCCTATATTCTCTTCTTTCAAATGTTCTTCATCTCTGTTGACGTCACGTGTTTCAAGGCCAATCATGTTGCGTTTTCGTAAAGGCGTATTTTCAACAATTTTATTTTTAAAAAATATGAAGAAAACATTTTTCCACAATATCCATATTGATTTTGAAAATCCAATTCACAACGAACCATCGCGCTGTTTACCCGTAGGATAGAATGCCACACCACTATGTTTTTGCATACTAACCTCGCTTTCTCTACATTTGTACATCTTCTCATACAAGCACGCCGATTGTTCCTATTCTTAACATGTCCATCTTCAAGTATTTGATGAACTTGATCGCGCCATGTCTTTCTCGGTCTTCCTTGTTTTCTGCATCTATCAACATTTCCCTCTTAGATCCTTTTAAGCTGTTTTTTTTTGCTGTCCATTTGCTCTACATGTTCAAACTAACGCAACATATTTTTTTTATTCTGTCGATAATGCTTCAACTTACATTCATCTTTTTCCAATTCTAATATTTAGGGTTGACACTTGAACTGAAGTAATCTAAATCCATTTCACATACTTTTATTTGTATTCGTAGTATGTGAGATTTCCCTGTTATTGATTTAACGAAAGTTTTAAGGAATTTAACGTTTGGTTTTTGTAAAAAAAGATATAATTTTTTTTCTTATCAATATTGACTGAATGTGTACCTAATTTTATTTACAAAAATAACATCTGGCGCGTAGGTTTTAGTATCTAAAATAATTTCAATAAAAGCTTGCCAAATAAATTCCTATCTCTCGAACTGAATTCATTACAAAACAAATTTCACTCTGGTGATATAATAAACATTTTCAAATTTGACGATGCGGGTCAAAGTTTGTCGTAATTAAATAAACAAGAAAATAAACTTAGAACATTTCTCTTATCTAAGTTACTGGTCGGAATATTCATAGATATACTTTCAGTGGTTATATCTAATAAAACTTCTGATAATTTAGATTAAAAGCAAACTTTGTATTGTTAGACTAGTAAAAAATAGAAAACTAGTTTCTTTTATTTAAAAAAAAATAAATTAAGGACTCAAATGTTTGTGTGATATTAATTATTTTTTAAACGAGATCGAAGAGTTTTATACAGCAGAAAAAAGACCGGTCTCAACCAAACATATTCACCTTTAAAAGAAAAAAATAATTATAAAAAAAATTGTAATAAATAGCGGGGACTGAGTGACTTCGTCGAGCTGGACTGACTGAACTAAACTTGTTGGGCTGACTGACTGGCGTTGCCACGCCCTTTAGTCTCTTTATAGGCGACGTTCCCCTGAAGTTCATTTCTTCATGGTAGGGATGATGTGAATGTACTGCAGAACGATGCTCCCGATTAATGTGCAATACCATAAGGTTGCATAATAATATGTTGTATTGGATTGTACAGATTTTTTTTTCTTCTTTTCGCTTTCTTCGGTCATCACACTATTTCAGGTGAAACCTTTTTGCACGCGTGTGTCATCGATTATGGACTATGAACCCCACAAATTTAACGAACAACTGAAGTTGAGTGAATTCAGTAGAACTCAAACGCTGGGGTTGATAAGTGAAGCATTTTCTTCATTATGCAGGGAAAACTATATTCCGAGAAATAACGGTCTGTATTCTATTCTATATTTTATTGTATTCTATATCTACCTTCCATGTAAGTCCAGTGCACATCACGAAGCAGTAAACATAATGTATTTGTAGATTGAAATGTCACTATCTTAATATTTGAGTTGTTCCTTTATCTTCCTCCTTTCCTTCTCATCTCCTCTCCTCTCTTCATAGTATGGTGTAAATTATTTTTTTAGTTAATTTTTGTTTTCAAATCTTTTATAAAATTTTAAGATTCAGTATAGAATATGTCATGATAGAATATGTCTATGTACTTGTAATTTTCTCAAACTGAACTGTTTGGGGTAGGTTGGAAGAAATTGACTTAAGGCAATATGCCCGACCTTATAAGTATATTCAATGTATATGTATATAAAGTGCTGAATAAATAAATATTTGTTAATATAAGCCTAATTAAATTATTTTTCTGACTTAATTAGACAGAAATACGTAGAGAAATACTTACAAGAAGAGGACTTGTATGTAAGCACTCAAAACAATATATCCTATGAATGTTTAAAAATTTGTAATGAGTTACCGCAAATAATAAAAGAAATGATAAAAAATTACAGCTCAATTGCTGGGTAGTATAAAGGCACTTTTACCAATTCATAACGTAACAAAATGACATAATAGCAAAAAAATTCAAGTGACACATTATTATATTACTTAAAATAAACTTCCTTAATGAAAATGTCACTATCACAAATCGGAGGTAAAATAAATGTGTTTTCGCTCATCATTTTTTGACATTTTTATTTCAATTTGAGTATTTGAAATTTTCTGCGACGAGGGCCGTCTTGGGCCATGCAGGGGCCCTTGGGCACTCAGGGATTGGTGTTTTTAGAAACGGGCCCTTTTAGAATTTCGAGGCGGGGGGCTCTGGGCTCGTGCCTCACGTGCCCTTATGGAAAAGATGGCCCTGCCGACGACGCTAATATTATGTGCTTAAAAGAAATTTTTCTACGTGACAGCTTTCTTCAAATGCTACGTAAGTGAAAGTCAAATATGTGACCCAATATACAATATATAAATATGTTCTCCGCGTTAATTTGTAATAAAATGTAGGTTCAAATAAATAAGTGACATGACGTTCATTCTTATTATTTTTTTACCAAACAAAAATAACATATTAAGTCATTTTAATGTAATTCATAAATATTTAGTTAATACTTAAGTATTAATGGAAAAACATGAAATTGAGTTTATAATTATATTCATCATACAACGGATAATATTTTAAATATTTCAGTCACGAACTAAAGATAGGGTGATTTTTAGAATGACTAAATTTTTTCGGTATCAAAAATATGTGGTACCGTATTCCACTGACGCGACGTATAAAATGGACATGTTATTCGTTAACTAATTGCACGTCATATTAAGCAGTATTGGGTTGCCATCAACACTTTGTATTGAAAAGATAGCAAATCAGCATGCACAAGCAAACATTAGTGAGAAAAAATAATTGATATATTTCCTTAGTTAACATTCTATATCACTCATTATCATTGTTACGACACTGGCTGTTAATGTTTTTATTAATGGGCTTTGAAATCATAAAAATCTTCTCAAAATATATTTTTTTAAATTTACTTCATCAATTAATAAGATTGTATTTACGAATAAAACGATGTATCTGTTCTATTTTTCACAATTGAAATACAATGAGGAAGTTCAGAGCTACGGGAAACTGGATATAAAAAATCTTTCTTGCGCGACATTAAAATTAGAGTATTAAATTGTACTGCAAAGTTTCTTGAAAATAAAAGAAAGATATAATAGTTTTTTAAAATAGAAACGAACCTCTTTAAACGATGTCTTTACTTTTCCGAATCAACCAATTATGGAGTGTTGTAGAAGCCTATTCACATTGCTGATTGCAACAGACCTCACCGAAGAGACTTCTGATTTTAAATGTGGAATCATTTCAAAATCACAATACTTCAAAAAATTATAGCGCTCATATTACGATGCTTACAAATATATTTTTTAATTGGCTTAGTTTAAAAGTCTGTTAACAATATTTTTTTAAACTACGGAACTTTCTCATTACAGCGTTTTCTCATCACATACGACCGCATATTAGCTTAACGTCAAGTCTGATCATAATGAAAATCCGTTAGAGAATGAAGGCACAGAAGGCAATTACTCACAAATTGAAATGCCATCATTTTTGGGCTTATAACTTATCTATCAACATGATTATACGTCATTGGCATTGCCAGATTACTGATTAGCTCATTCGCCTACCGTGCTTGAGTCTCGAATTCGATTCCTGCCAATAAAAACATGACATATTTGTTTTGAAGTTGGCATTTAAAGTTCAAGACTGATAAACCCAACCTGCATGTGATCAAAGATGAACGAGATACGCTGCATTTTGTGTACCGATGTTATACTACTGTGATAAAAAATAAAGTGATTTTTTTTATTTAAAGTACGCGGGCTCTTCGATTCTGGTTCGGTTTTTAGGTTGATGGTAGGTACTGTCACTGATATCTGTATCAAATTTCATGTCGATATCTGCACTTGTCTAATAGTAACGCGAATATTTTTTGAAAAGCACAAAGTTAATTTAGCAATTTTTACAATGTCTGATTTTGTTGAGCAAAAGACCCATTAAACTTTGTTTACGGAATGAAATTTCTGCTGCAGAAACTTCAAACATGTTGCAAAAGGCCTTTGGTGACCAGGTTATGTCACAAGAAAATATCTTAAAGTGGTATAAACACTTCAAAGAAAGCAGAGAAAGCGTTGAAGACAAATTGCCCTCGACAGCCATCAATATCGATTGATGAACAACACGTCAAGGAAATCAAAGATTTGGTGCTCAAAAATCATCGATTGATAATAAGAGACCTTGTTTATACTGTTAAAATTTCATTTGGATCAGTCCAAACCATTTTAAAAGATGTGTTGGGCCTCAAAAGAGTGCAATCTCGTTTGGTGCCAAAAAGACTAAATTTTTTGGAAAAACAGCGTCGCGTTGATGTCTGTGAAACAATGTCTTCTGACTATCAGGATAAAATAAAATGCCTAATAACTGGAGATGAGACTTAAAACAACCGACCAATTAAGCGAATACTGTGCAAAAGGTGAGTCAAGACCGAAAAGGTCGCGCTAAAGTCGTTCACAAATCAAGATCATGTTAGCAGTTTTCTTCAATTTTGCGGTGTGGTGCATTATGAATTCCCTTCGCGCCGGGCCAAACTGGAAACAAGGAAAATTGTTTGCGCGCTATGCAACGTCTACGTGAAGCTGTTCGCAAAAAAAACAAACTAGAATTATGGGCAGACAATTCTTGGTTTTTGCAAATCTCACACTGCATTGGTGCTTCGAGACGATTTCGCCAAAAATTCAACTTATATCGTTCCACAACCATCGTATTTGTCTGATTTACCATCGTGTGACTTCTGGCTATTCCCTAAGCTTAAGAAATTGTTCCGGAGACACCGTTTTGACACGGGTGAAGAGATTAAAACCGAAATGCTACTCGCTTTAAAAGCCATTCCGAAAATCTACTTAAACAATTGTTCCGAGGGTCGGAAAAATCGTTGGAGGGGAGTATTTTAAACGTGGTGAAATAGATTCATAAGAATAAACAAAGATTTTAAAAGTTATAGACAATTTCACATTATTTTTTTATTGGTGTTATATTTTTCTGTGAACTGTAAGAAGCTTGTGAGGATATGATAATAGAATTAAGACCTATATTTATTATTGAATGTTCTAAAATACTATATTTCGATCTAAATATTTGCTGACATGAATAGCTCGTTATTTTACGGTAATTCGAATATTCGCTATGTTTACAACTGCAATAAAAATTTCAACTATGAATCCAAGTCATGAGTTATTTATAAGCTATAAGTTATTTAGTTCACATAGTATAAATAATGCAATTTTCTATCATCAGCCAACCAGTTCACGTTTCTAGCCCATATTCATCCGATAAAAGATTACACAGCCCACACACACTGCGATCACTTGCATATTATAATATTGCATTTTATATAAGGTGCATCAACATACCTACCGATGCACCTTTGTCTTTAGAATCAATGCAAAATGACCCAAAAGACAAATCGTGATTTTTATAATTGATTATGAAAAGAACACACTTATTTTCATAACCGGTTATGATGACCTAATATATAATAGGTGTTAAAAAAAATAACATGGATTTTATTTGTTGGAATACTTTTATAACCGTGTTATTAACTAAATTGTGTTTTTGATCACCTTATTCAAACTGAGAGGGAAATAGGTTACTGAAATTAAAATGCCGTTTTTTGAGATATTTTAAAATTGAATTAAATTTGAAGAGTACTTATAAAGGCAAAATAATACAAGTGGGGAAATGGGGAAGTTAAGTGGTTTTTTTATATTTTTTAATTGTTGTAACTAAGCCAAATTTAAAAAAAATCTATGTGTTGTATTATCAACGGTATGATTTTTTAGTTTCGTATTTTGGAAATTACTCCGCATGTGACGTCTCGAGTTCACTTCCTCTTTTTCTTGATGAGTTCTGTTGATTGGTCCAATATCCAAATTCCCGTAGGGCATAACTTCCTTATTCGGATAAATCTTAATTTAGGTACGTCTATATAAGTTTCAGCCCCTTTAGTTAAACATATGTGAGAACGCAGAAATATGGATATTAAACATAATAATTAAATTAACTAGTATTTAAAGTTAACTTTAACCTGCCGATGACACGCAGTAAGACTTCTATATATAAGCCCTGTAGAGGCCTAGACTTATCACTGCCTCTCACTTCTGTTCAATGTACTTCATAGTCCTAACGCTCCTATATACCTGCGTAATTTTCAACGCTTATCAGTTCATGATTTACCTCTTCGTTCTAATTCTCAAGGCACTCTCTTAATACACATCCACAATTCCTCTTTCTTCTCTAACTCATATAGTGTCCATGCGGCTCGACTCGATCTCCCATCCACCATAAAAAATGTTACTCCATTATCTCTGTTTAAAACACGTCTGAAGAAACATCTCCTTTCTCTTCCTTAATCTCTCCTCCTTTCCTCTTTCCTCTTTTTTCCTTTTTCCCATTGAGTAATAGTTTTGATTTAAGGTCATTTATAAACAAATACGTCTATTTCTATTTTTATATATCTTTAGCTTTTTAATTTTTATTTTCTATTGAATATGTTCTGTAGCTTGAATTATAAAAATAAAACTATTATTTTATTGGTTGGTTGAAAGAAATTGCCATTTGGCAAAAAGCCCGCCAATGTATAAATAATATTAAGTACAAAAAGTTAAATAAATAAATAAATATATTCCCTTCTCTAAAATGGTCTTCATCTCTGTTGTAATATATAAATGTTTTTATTTATCTTCCATTCTATCTGCTCCATAAGGTCTTAAGGTTCTTATGCATTCATCTTTGCATATAAGGATAGTAATTACGAATAGTTTGAACATAATTGTCACTAGTTCGGTACATGTGTTCTAAACAACGGCTGTTCTTCAAATTTTTTATCAGGCTTTACTGTTATTGGTACAAACATAACACCAAAACCATAGCTAAAAACATGGAAACCCGGGAAGCCATTGAAGAACTGCAGCCGGTATCGAGAATGAGAACATCATATTGTCAATGCTCCCACTTATATCTTGGACCTATGGTAAATCCTTTAACATTCTGCCAAAAAATTTCGGGGCATTTCAAAATACTCAAAATTCAAGCAGAAAATAAAAAAATACATTAACGAATAGAATGCAACTAACCCGGAAACTTTAGTCAAGCTACTTACACTTAGTTGAAATTTGTAACAATACACTTGTATTTGAAAACAATTATATTTTTAATATCTATGTAAAAAGTCTAAAACATTTCATCGTGTAAAAATATATATCACACTAAACTAAAGTTGCAAAATGTCTTCCTCGGCCATTTAGGTATATAACTAGAGTAAGCATGAGCGTTCGAAATATGGTCCTTCAACCTGCGGCCAATTGGCATATGTTTGATAGAACGGACTTTATTCTGTTGCGAGCGTCCCCCGGCTACTTTTAAACTTTTGTCTCCTCGCAATTACTAAAAAGCATATATGTACGCTAAGATATTGCATAAATAGATCTAGAAAAAATAGAAACAGCGATGGTATAACCTTTCACCGGTAGGTTATGTTTTTATCAATGAATACTTGTTTAAAAAAGCTATTTTCATGTTGAAAACGTTCTGTTAAGATGTTACCAGTCGTGAGTTAGTCGGTCGTATAGTGAAACGATAAACAAAGGTGACGCGTATGCGGAAGGGAGCGATGTACTAAATAGAACTCACAGTACACCGATGTAAACAGTCCGTCCTTTTTACTGTACTACGTGTTTTCCTTGCCAAAGTCGACGTAATATGGCGTGCGACACTTGCCCCCTCCGCTGGTCATTTATTTCCTTTCTTTTAGGGACGATTTTTAAGTTCCGATATGTATGGAGTGTCATCTCTATATATTATATCTCAATGTACGGGTTTTCCCAGTGAGGAATACATTGTTAATCAAATTACATAATGTATTCTTATGACGTATAATATCAATAAATAAAATAAATGAATGTTATAAATTCTTACTGAATAAGGATCCAATTTATTTGAATTGTTAACTTTAATTAATTTAAATTATCGAATTCATAATACCATAGTAACTGCTCGCATCATGCATTTATAATTTTCTTTCTTTAGTTTGTATTTTTCTTACTCGGTATTTCAATGTATTGTAAGTTACTTGACAAATCAAAAGCTCCGTATTTATTATTAAGGTTCACACATATCGTGTACCAGTGCCATGAGTTCATAAAAAGCAGAAGTTTATGAAGAAAACGATATCTAAATGATTCGTATACTCCGCTTCGAATTACCAACTGAGACAGGATTCACACGAAGAGGTTTTATCCTGTCATTTTATTATCAAAATAAACACTTTGTTGGGAATGAAACAAACATTTAAACGATTTTGTGTTTACTTACATTGGCAAAATGTACACAATTTATGGGAATCCCAAAACCATAACTTCACTACAAAAGCAAATTAGTGTTATTCAATTTAGACCTAAATTTGTTTAAACTGAAAAAGAAATCATTTTGAGAAGGGAACATGGAAGTCTAGACTTTTACAGGACTTATGACCTGTTATTGGCTGATTTAAGTAGCCATTTTGGACTGTGTAACATTAACCATTCTGCCTATGTTTAAAACATCCACATTTCCTCAACTCGTCCATCTGTTGATTTTTGTGAAGTAAAAGGGCCGAAACCTTTATCATGCGGATGAGATTCATCTGACTGAAACAATTCACCTACTGGGCAACGCCTGAAAACAATTTTTCGATTTTAATACATCTTTTATACTAGTCAGTTTAATTAACGATGTTTTGGGTATGTCCAAATATTTGTAGACAGGCAGAATTTCCTTTCCCTAGGAAATCTTAATTTGGTGCAACAGAGAGGGAAAACATTTTAAGAAGGGAATACGGAAGTATAGGACTCTGTTCCAACAAATTTATATCTAAATAACTCCCTAAGGAGGAAATCTAGCATGTCTACAAACTTTTGAAAATACTAAAAACATCGTTTCTTTTTAAAATTTTATTCATTTATTAAATATTAACAATCTTATGAATTACCCATATTTTTTAATTTAGATATAAGTTTGTTGTCAATGAGTTGTAAATAACTCACTATAAAAAAATGAGGTTCGCACCTCGGAGTCGGTGAGTCCGTAACACTAACCACGGGACCACAAACCAGTTTTATATATTAACAGGGACTAAGACCCCTTTGAAAAGGGATTATTATAGAAGTTATTAAACCAATAATTTTTTTTTATTCGCTTCAACAATATTTTGAGTTTGTCCAAATGTTGGTTGACTTACTGGTGTTCACTCCCAAGGAAGTTGTTAAGATTTTCATGTAACAATTGAGACGGAAAATATTTTAATAAATGAATTTTAGGCATTTAGAGGGCTGATGACCTATAGTAGGCTGGTTTAAGTAACCACTTTACACAATACCTCTAAAATATTCTCAATCTCGGTTGTAATCTTAATGTCGAACTCCAGACTTTGTCTAAAAACATTTGAACAAACTCAAATTACTATCGATTAAGTCAGTTGGTTCCAGTAGAAGCATATTTAAAAAAAATGTTTCAGGCATGTTGCGGGTTGCCTATAAGTTGAAAAAATCTGTCAGATAAATCTCACCCACATAAACAAAATGTTCAGCTCTATAACTTCACAATAATCAACAGATGAAAGAATAAAAAATATAAAAATAAAAATGAAAAAATGTCGTATAAGCTCTGTAAAAGCCTGGACCTCGTATGTACAGATTTTCATATGTCATAAGCATAAAAATTGAGTACTTTTTTACAAGGATTTGTACACACTAAAAATCTAGTGTTTTTATATTATTTAAGTTACCATAAAAAAACAATATAATGAGTATGACTTATTTGAGTCCAGTACAATTAGACAAATCGAGGGAAAAAAATCCTAGAATTTTGGAAATTGCCTTAAACGCTTCCTTTAGACTTAAATTAATTTACCCATTTTTGTTTTAGGAACTTTGGTTGTCGAGCTATGAGCTTCTAAAGTTGGATGCGAGGGAAAATGGCAAATTTCGGCGTTGAAAATCCTTCCAACTAATTTTATTTACATACGATAAACATTTATATGGAAATAATGTGTGTAGAAATTAATTTGGACAAAGTTCAAGGATGGCAAATGGTTAGAAGTGTGACTTTGGTTGTACGGGAGGGGATGAGCGGGAAGGGTTGGGTCATCGGCCCTGAACGACAAAAGGTGGGAACAAAAAACAATTATGCGTCTGAGCCCCTCCTTCGCAGTCGCAACTTCACACCATTCATTTTCTTCTCTGCAAAACTTCAAATTTAATTTCTACACACATCCATCTAAATGCTGTCGTTCGCAAATAAAATAAGTTTAAAATGATTTTGAACTCTGTAATATGCTATTTGCATTAGCATCCAAACTTTAGAAGCTCATAGCTCGGCAACCAAACGTTCTATGACAAAAAAGCAAAATACCATTTTTGTAGAAAATTTTATCACCATTAGTTTTGCATTTAAAATATGTTTCGATAGGAGTGATAGTTTTCGCGATTTATGCGAAAAACTGAAAAATGGTACCTTTAAACCCCCGCCCCTCCTCGAGCTCACCCCCCACACTTGAGGACCTTTGACACGCGTCAACCCAAGTCATAAGGAAGCGTTTAAAATCATTTTCAAATCTCTTGGATTTTTTTCCACCGACTTATTTATTTATTAACATATTACAACAGAGATGAAGACCATTTAAGAGAAGGTAATATAGAAGTCTAGGCATGTAAAGGGCTTATGACCTGTCAATGGCTGGTTTAAGTGGCCACTTTACACACTGTGTTACATTCACCATTCTGCCTATATTTGAACATCTATATTCCCTCAATTCTTTCATCATTTGTTGCTCCAAATGTCGCTTTAATCATCTGTTTCACGAGGGCAATGTGATCAGTCTTACGCTTTAGTTAATACATTGCAGCGTAAACAAGAAGTCAAGTAAATCTCAAAGTGTAGCTGATGAAAAATATTATTTAAATCTTTTTGATAGTAATTTTGATACAGTTTACAGATTTTTATATACTATTTCAATTCTGTACTTCGATATATTTTGATATTATATGAATTAGATTGTGTTTAGTTTATTTAAGTATTGTCACAAAAATGATTTTTTTTATGTTCCGTCCCAAAAAATAGTTTTTTAACACCTGAAAGGCCCATTTGTAATAAATGTATTGTATGTTTTATAAATAAATATTTAAAGAAAGTAATAAAAAAAAACACCTTTTAAACCAATATTTCTTTCCAGAAATTGGTCCCGAGACCTCTAGCGTATTAGACGAACGCGCCAACGGCTACCTACTGCGAGGCAGAATTATCTCCACTCGATTTTCAGGATTTTTACTGGAGTGTGGTAATTGAGTCGAAAACAGTCCAGGATTCTGGTTCTATTTCAAACTTTATTTATAAAACTGTATTCTTCGTCTGCCCGGACACACGACAATACGTAGGTTTTTAAAGCTTGGGTGTTGTAACAAAAATTCACAAAATACATGCCGAGCTTATGTAAACTTAGTTTTTACAACGCCTATGTAAATAAAAAACACACTTTGCTGCACTGCATTCGTTACGGTATAAGTAATAAAACGAAGAAATCATTTTGATGGAACCTTTTTAAAATGTTCCTTTTTTCTACTCTTTATTTCATTGTTATTCTAATAATTATACTGTTTAGCACCCCTTGGGTATACAATAAATAATACATATATTATTTAAGCGCATTGGATTCAGTGAATATAATATTTGTAAGTACAAAAAAAACGATTTTCCCAAGTGGAACACTAAATTTTCATTATGGTTTCTCATCCCTCAGTGACCTTATAATCAAAGTATAATGATAGCCGAATAATTTTGAAAGAATGCTAGAAAGAAACTCTGTTGCTTATGTGAAAAATAACTTTTCGTTTGCTTGTGGTTCAACAGAGAATCTAAAATTGATCCGTCTCTTTCTATAAATGCGCCAGTTTTGTTTGACCTGACCCCAAATCGCGAAATACCGCTATGCCGCGCAAAGTTTATACAGTATTCAGTCCTTCAGTCTTCAGTCGCGACGCAACCATTGGTCGAGCTGTTCATTGGAAGGGTTTCGTGAGTTTTTCTTCAAAGTGACGTGACAGTGATTTGAATTTGGAATCTGCGTTCGAAAAGTTAAAAAAGTGTTTCAAACGTTAAAAACGTTGTGCTTTCAATTTATGGTAACGAAAAAGTGCCTACTTCAAGTTTCATTTATATTCTGATTTTTAAGTTATTATACTATGCGTCGTTAAAAAATTGTTGTGTAGTTTCTGTGCAAATTGTTTTTAAAGAATGTGGTGCGAAAAGTAAGCAGGAATATTTCCTGCTAATATTTAAGGTGAGTTACCTCAATTTTAAATAATAAGTGTTACTTAATTTTGGTGCTAACTTATTATAGTAATATTAATTCAATTAGTAAAATAACTAGAAAATTATCTATTTGATTTTCTTTTTCATTGGGCACATTGTTTTCGATAAATTTTAATAAATGATTTGTCTTAATGAACGAATTCCTAGAAAAACACGCCTGACAGTTTTCTATGTATTTACAACAACGCCGACGCTTAGTAGAATTGTTTTTTTATATTAACCCTTATCATACGCCTAAGATTTTAAAACCCTGCATTGGTAGGTACTTAAGTTCAGCGTTAACTGTAATTTGATGTACGAAACTGATTTAATGAGTTTGATTTTTTTTTAAAGAGGAAAATTTGCACTTACCATTTTTAGAATGTCGTAAACAACTGTGTTAGAAAAATAGGAATCAAGTTATGAGATATAATAGGTAGACTCAGGTTAAAAATTCGGAATTTGATTCGTGAGTCCGCGACACTAACCCGTTTCAAACAAAACACTTTAGTGAAAAAACTTTTTTAGAATAAATATTTAATGTTGACAAAACTTATCTTTATACATATAATTCCTCTGTACGTGTGATGTCACCGTACTCCTAAACGGCTGAACCGATTTACGTGCGGTTTTCAGAGAAATATAGGTCTTTGCGCTGTGCGTGTTCGTAGATATTAAAATCTTTAATCGAGTATGTAAAAAACAAGTTAGGAGCATAAATGTTTTATTCATCGATCTACCAGGTTTGCATTTTAGGAGAATGCATTTGCAAAAAAATTGAAAGATGTTTTTTTTTTGTGTAAAAAAAAATTTTTTTTTTTAATGTTTACAAACATTATTAGTTTTTTGTGGATCTCAATCAGATTCTTTCCTTAAATTCCTTATAATTTCTGCCCATTTATTTCTTTTTATTGGATTTGTGGTAACACTAAAATAATATTAATTTCAATACATTTAAAAAATCGTATTCCTACATAAGTACACTCCTTTGTTAATATTTGTACCTACTTTAATTTAATATTTGAATATTAACTAATTTTAGTTTTAGAATTTAATCACAAGCAAGTACCTAGATACCTACTTATCAAAAATAAGTATTTTCCCAAGGCAAGCCAACGTTCGGGCAGGACAACGTCTGTCGGGTCAGCTAGTTTAGAATAAATATTCAATGACAATAAATGGAATAGTATATATGTATACACTCTCATATGAGGGGTTTAAAAGCAAAACCGCCGCTGTGATCAAGCATCACTTTTTTGAGACCAACTAAACTGCCAGCAAAAAGATTATTTCATTTCAGTTCAATGTGCAACTTGAGCGTAGCATAACAGGTAGCAAAAATACTATTTATTTTAAGTTGAATGTGCATATTAAACTTAAAAGAAATAGTTATTTGCTACTGATTTTGTTGATCTTCCCATAAATACTGATCATGCACCGTGGCGGTTTTGCATTTAACCCCTCATTTGTAAAATTTCTTTATTGCTCTAACTAAAAGTTCACGTTTTCACAACGAATGTTCACCACTACATCACTAAAGTTCACCACGACTTCACTGAAAGTTCACTACTACACCATTTGATTTGCTTCTACAAATAATATTTTTATTCTGCAAATACACTATAAATAATAAATACTTTAGCTAAATAATATTTTTATGACATCAGAAAATAAAAACCTCCATTAAGGTGTTTCTTTCTGAAATATCCGATTGACTGCTAAGTAATTGGGGATACCTTATTGAAATTGATTGATGGATTAGTTTCTTAAATAAGGTACCTACTTACATTTTTAAATAAAGAAACTAGAAATCATGACACAATAATCACTTTGCTTGTTCAGTATGATTAAAATTAACAGTTCATTTTCAACATATTACAACAGAGATGAAAAACATTTAAGAGAAAGTAATATATAAGTCTAGGCATCTACAGGGCTGGTTTAAGTGGCCATTTTACACACTGTGTAACATTCACCATTCTGCCCATATTTTTTAATATTTTTTTTAAAAAAAAGAAATAATAGCGTTCTTATAATTAATCCAAATATTTCGATTTTGGTGACCATTTTCAACGAGTTGTAAATAACTCACTATTAGAAAATGGAAATCAAGTTGGGGTAGAGTGGGGTTCGAACCTCGGACCTCTGATCCGCGAGTCCGCAACACTAGCCACGGGACCACAACCCGATTCTTGAACCCGATTTGAACATCTATATTCCTCCAATTCTTTCATCTGTTGATGTTTGAGAAGTTATAGAGCTGAAACCTTTATTTATGCGGGTGAGATTCATTTAATTGAATTATTTCACCTACATACTAGGCAACGACTGAAAATGTTTTTTTTTCAATTTCTATATGTCTTCATGGACCAGGTGGATTTATCAACAATATTTTGAGTTTGTCCAAATTTTTGTAGACAAGGACTGGATTCAACTCCCTGTAAAATCCAACTTTTTGCAAATGATGCACTAGTTTACGTATAAGGAGATAATTATGATACAGTGATAAATAATATTTATTACGATTTAGGAATTATATCAAAATGGTTAGAAGTAAATAAATTGAAATTAAATATATCAAAAACAAAATATATGAATATTGGGAAAAAAAATAATACCCCAGGGTTACAATATTAATATTGATAATTTAAATATAAATTCTGTGGACTAAAAAAAGTATCTCGGGGTCTACTTGGATAGATATTTGAATTTCAAAACACATTCTCAATATGTAACAAAATTTTTTTAAAAAAAAATTCATTAATGGGAAGATTACGAAATGTAATAGATATAAAAATTATTATTCTTATATATAAAACAATAATATGTTTACACATAAATTACTGTTCTTCCATTCTTTTTTTATGTAATGAAGAAGAAGTTAAAAATATACAAATTCTTCAAAATAAGGCGATGAGGAAAAAACTCCAAAAAATATCTATTCTAATGAAGAAAGAATGCACAAAAAATTGGCTTGCTCACAGTAAAGCAACAAATTAAATAAAATGTAGCAGTTTTTATACATAAAATAATTAAGGGGATGAATGAAATAAAAACAATAATAAAATTTAACCAACAATGTCATACATGTGAAACAAGGGGTAAAAAAAGATAGTATTACCAATGAGGAGAAAAACAAAATCTCAAAACTCATTGTACAAGGGATTGAAGCTGTACTATGAGTTACCTGAAGAAATAAAGAAAATAGGAAAAATCGAAATATTTCAAATTAATTTGAAAAAATATGTTATTGAGAAATTTTGATAAAAAAATTGTAATTTTATTAAAAGTTCATATTAGTTCTTAAGATGTTATTAATTATCTTATAAAGCATAAATAAATAAAATAAGTTCTACGCTTCAGTTGCCGGTCCAGGAACAACAAAATGGTTCAGTTTAAACAGGCGCCGTGGCGTAGTTGGTTAGACGGCCAACTGTGAAACTGGCGTCGCGGGTTCGATTCCCGCCAGTTGCTAGAAAAACATCCAAGAAAGATTTTTTCCTCAATTGGTCTGGGTGTTGTGTATTTTTCATTACCTCCTTCCATATCCCCTCTATCCCACTTGCTGACAAGCCTCAAAATAGAGGCTTAGCGGGTTATTCCTTTAAAAAAAAAAAAAAAACAACCTTTAAAATCAATTCACTCTGCCGGGAATCGAACAAACGACCTTAGAATGGTAGGCGAATGCGCCAACTACTGAACAAGAAGGCGCACTTTTCTCTACTCGAGTTCCTTGTTCAAGATTGTTACGGTGAGCAGCCATCGAGTCAAGCGCTCGTCTATTTCACACATAGAACTGTATTCTTTATCCGCCTGAACAGAAAAATATACACCTTTTGTACAAATAAGTACATATTTTCAAAACTTATAGTATTGTACATATAGTTTAACATAACTTCTCTTACTATGTTGAAAGTATGCAGTACCATAGAATAACTCTCTTCAAAATCGAAGAATAATGTTAGACCAGTTATTTTTCTTCAAATTAATAAACAATACAATTTATTCCCCTACTTTCATTCCGAGCGCCATCTAGACCGACAAGACAAAATATTCTGTTTTACACAGATAACGCGTCAACGAACTGTTTAAAACAATCTACAATACCTACATCATGCGAGCAATATAACTATAGATTTACTGAGGCTGATATTTTTCACGACAATGAATAAATTGAAGTCAAAAGTCATAGAAATGTTGAGAGAAGTAGATATTTCATTAATTTTATTATCATATGCATGTTTTTCATTTCTTATCTTTTACATTTATTATATTTATCATAATTTGAATGACTGTCTTCAGTATAAACAATTATTTTTGTGTGTGCGTGGGTGTTCTACACTAATAAACAAATTATCAATATATTTTGTACATACTGTTTGTTTACTCTATAAAATAAATAATTACTGATAAAAGCCTTTAAATGACAAATTTTTCAAGCTTTTTCACCTGATAAAATCCTCGGAGGTTTCATTTAAAAGTTAGCATGTATATTGATCCACTAAAGGTACTTTAAAAAAATGTTTTTTGGTAGAAACCATTAATTCCGTTTAACAGTTTTTTATTTGAAATCTCATCTATTGAAACGACTTAAAGGAACCAAAATGGTTTAATGGGTTTCATGATGGTCCAAAATAAGGATGACCGGAAAATACTTTTGTTGATTTAAACATTATTTAAATAGGTGCGTAGATTTTCACAATTACTGTTATCAATATGTATCTTGTCTGGGGGATTCCGTGTAAGATGGATTCGTTCTGACGTTTCTGCTACCATTGCAGTAGCAATCTTTAGGATTAACGGTGTGTTTTGTAGAAAAATTATGTTTATAGTCATTTGTACCGGGTACTACTAGTAATTTGTAGCGTGCCGCAGTCGGCAGAAAGCGCATTCCGTGTCATTTTTGCAGCGTGTAGTGCCGGGAATCACGTAGAGTTTAATTTCTGCATTTGTCTTATTATTTGGGTGTTTGTGTATTTCATTTGCCTCTTTTATTATTCGTGCACTATAATTTTCGGGTTTCTGCAAAATCTTGGGTTTGAAGATGAATAATATGCTCTGTGTCTATAAATAATGTGCGATAGCAGAATACTTAACAGTCAAAGATTTTCCATAAACCTAGAAATCACGTTGCACGAATAATAAAAGAGACAATTATTTGTATGTTTTGACTGAATATAATATTTGCGATGATATATTCGTATGTCCGTGTCAACTAATTACTCGACCCAACTCACCCTAGGACTTTCAGATCCATGGAGTTGGGTCTTATGTCTCAAAAAAGGTATTATAAACTACCTATAAGTAAATAAATAAATTGAAATACACAAACACCCAATTAACGTAAAAGATGACGATGCCTTTCACAACACGGACTATCTCTTCGTTCTAGTAACGAGAGAACCCCTTTAATACCCTGTCATCGCTCTAATTTTCTTGCCTCCTCTTTCACAGTAGTAGCCGCTCGATTGTGGAATAATCTACCCACTTATGTTAGAGACGCCCCTTCTTTATTTACATTTAAATCAAGATTGAAATGTCACTATCTAAATATTTAAATTGTTCCTTTATCCTTCTTCTTTCCTCTCTTCATTGTATAGTGTTAATTTTTAATTCTTTAATTAATCTTTGTTTTTAATTTTTGTATAAAATTGTAAGATTCAATATGCCCGTGTATTTATAATTTTCTCAAACTGAACGGTTTGGGTAGGTAGGAAGAAATTGCCTTAAGGCGTTTTGCCCGCCCTTATATGTATATATATTGTATATGTATATAAAGTGTCAAATAAATAACTTAAATAAATAAATAAGATGTCGAAACGAATCCGACATAAACGGGATCACCCAAAAAGCATATTAAACATTTGAATGGATTTTTCTCAGCATAGGCAAAACATGTATTGCGTGTTTATCATTATCAGTATAGCAACGATATACTCCAACCTAACACAGCACCAACGATCTTAAAGATTTTGAACAATTCAATAATTGATCAAATTGAATAATAGTAATAATATGTGTCTCTGTAACTTAAACGTGAAAAAAAAAACACCTTTCTATTTTATCATGAATTTGAAAAAAAACCGTTTCGTCTTTATTTGTTTACTGTTATTATAATTTGATTTTGGGTTAGAACAGATTTACATCGCCTTTCAATATATTTTATAGTACCCGCCATTTGCTTACAAAGATAACCTCGATACACTGATTAGCTTTCAAATCTAACCCAATCTAATCTATTTGAAACTAAAGCGTGAACTTTAAGATTATAGGAAAGAGATCTCCGAGTAGTTAACATTATAAGTAGTTTTAAAAGAGATGAACCGTATGCTGTCCATAAATCTGACGTTCTTTTCTTTAAATGTTATTCTCGATAACATTCCAACAATAAATTTCTTAATATAAATTTTGTCAATTTATATTATTGAACTTCCGTAAAAAATCAAGCACAATATAATATTTTTTAATCATCACCACTTAATAAACCTTATCCGCACTTGATGGAGCGTTGGGCACCGCGTTGTCAAAGTTAATGCATAGTATCTCGATCATCCGTTACGGGAAGGTAATAGATTAGTCTTACGCATCAGGTGTCTATCCAGGGACACTATAATATTGGAGTTTAAAACCACCTTAGAAAATAAATTAATATTTTATGTCGACCTTCCTAGGATTAGAAATTGAAAACTCGACAAGCATATAAAATGAAAGGCAAACTTTTCTTCAGGGAATTTCCTTTTTCTGACTTTTTAACCTGGGAGTAGCCATTGAGCCAAAAACACTCGTTTAGGTTTTTTGTTCTATTTCAAACACGTAGTTTGCATTCTTTATAAATAAATAAATTTAATAGTACCAAAACTACCCCAGGTTATTTTAATAATTTATTTTTTTTAAAGCATGCACTTAATTTCGTCTACAAACCATTTAGTTTGATCAACAAGATTTTGAGTACCTATATTATCAAAATGTAGATTTTAATCCTTTGATCTCTGAACATAGATTTGGTAGAGTTTTAAACTTTTTGTTTTTAGATTTTGTAATTTATAGCTTGACCAGACAACAATAAGACAGAATAATTCAAAAGTAAAAATATTTTTTTGAAAATTAAAAGAATTATAAAAATAAAATAAGCATTATTAATTTATACATTGGCGCTGAAATACAAACAACTCTACATAAGAAAATACGAATCAAACTCAATTAAATTAACAATGTTTGAATATGTCCAAATGCTTGCAGACTGGCTGGATTTCCTCCCTAGGGAGTTATTCACATTTAAATTTATTTCAACAGAGAGGGAAAACATTTTTGAGAAGGGAATATGAAAGTCTAGGCATTTACAGAGCTTATGACCTGTCAATGGCTGGTTTAAGTGGCCACTTTACACACTGTGTAACATTCACCATTCTGCCCATGTTTGAACATCCACATTACCTTAACTCTTCCATCTGTTGACTTTTGTGAAGTAAAAGAGCTTCATACCTCTTCTTTTACCAGGTAGTTAATTCAACAATATTTGAGTATGTTTTCCCTCTCTGTTGAAATATATTTAAAATATTAATAAAATCAGTTTATATTAAATTAAGATAATAATTACTATCTTTATGTAAGTTATATTGCAGCGTTGACTAACTTGGGCTCGCAAACGATTTGTGAACCATTTTAAATATTTATTTCAAATTCCGCGATTTCTAGAGAAAACATTGTGCTGCATAAAATTTCAAAATGCGCTCTAAACATTCAGAAAAACATATTTTACTGAGAGGAACTATTTCTACCGAAACTATGATTTATGTTAAAATGTTATTCTATTTATTTATTTATTATCATCTCACATACTTAAATTTATATAAAATAAGTTGCTTTGACTGTCTAGGGTTATTGACCGCGTTCTAAGACAGCAAAAAATAAAACAAACAGTAATTAATACATTAAAAAAAAAAAAAAAGGTAGTAGACATTGCAAAAATATAGTGATAAACATTGTAAAAAATGTAATGAAAAAAACAAAAAACCCATTAAAATACGTAGTTTAAGCAAAATACATAGTAAGAAACAAAGTAAAAGACATTGTAAATGTAGATATATCGTGAGCATACAAGAGAAATTGACCAAGTGACAAAATCAATAATGTTCAAGGGAGTCATTTTAGTGTTTTTCTAGGGTTTAATTGCTTCTCAAAGATCAGATTTTTCAAGTGGGTGGTTGGTAGTTTTACTTTATGTGAATGGTACTTTTAACTTAAATGTAAAGTTTAAAAGTATTAAAAAAACACCATCACTTTTATAGATAAAAAAAAAAGAAAAACTTAGTCAATTTACCTGTAAAAGTTGTCATAAAATTTTGCAGATAATGATTTTTGTCTCGTTCATTGAGAGAGGTTGTACAAACTGTAAATAAAGTTTTTGGAATTCTTTATTTCAATAACACCTTTTCAATGTTTTTAAGGGTTAAGTAAATACAGAAATACAAAATAAATTTAAAATAACAAATAATTAAGAAGTATTACGTAATAATCTTAAGAATAGATTTTATTGATCAACTTTTTATAAAAAAAAAAATTTTAAAAAATATAAACCGTATCGGTCAAATACAAAACGCATACTAACTTACTAACTAATAACTCTAACTAACTCTTCACTGGTGACATCTCATCATCATCATCATTCCCTTTCCGCACCTAATGGTGCATAGGGCTCTGCATTGGTAATCCAATCGCAGCGTATCTTGATCGTCAGTTTTACACTTCAGGTACCAGTCCAGGGACTATGAAATATTCTAGTGTGAAAACGCCCTTTTAAATAAACATTTCATATAAACCATGCCGGTAATCGAACCCGAGACCTCTCGCATGGTAGGCAAACGCGCTGACCATTACGCTTTGAAGTCGACAAACATCAAACAAAAATTGACAACTGTTACGTGGTCAATTCTTTGGATCTTAAATTTACTAGTAAAAGTGTGTTGGTCAGTTTTACTTGTCAAAAATCTTTGAACTTCTATCAAATGGTCATATATTTTAAAAACTAAATTCTTTTTGCAGTGTGGGATCGACTTTTTACCAGTCAAGCATTATGCTAATATGATGTCAAAAAGTCAATAATCTCAATTTCGTCATTTCTTCAAATAGTCACTTTTACTTGTATAACCACGATATATATACGATTATATATGTATAGCTCAAAAGGTATTAAAAAAAAAATATATATATATTCTAGCAACACCTATGTGTAAGTAACACCTATCGCAAGGTAAAGAAATTATTAAATGTAAAATCTTTTCGATTAAGTCAAATATTGCATTCTTCAACAATGTTTTGAGTATGTCCAAATGTTTGTAGACAGGCTGGATTTCGTCTCTAGGGAGTTATTAAGATCTACATTTGTTGCAGCAGAGAGAGAAGACATTTTTCACGTCTAGGCATTTTGAGGGCTTTATCAATGGCTGATTGAAATGCCTCAAAAATGCTTTCCCTCTCTGTTGCAACAAATGTCGATACCCTTGTTATTTTACTAATTTGGACCAATGAATATAACCGAAAATTTTAAAACGTTATTAAGTTCAAATAGGAAGGGAAATTTTCTTAATAATTTATTCAAAGCAAGAATATCACCCCCTGACATATCAAATATCGACCCGTGTTTTTGACCTAACCCAAAAATAGCTACCATTATCTCAAAATAGAATACATAAATGGATTTTATATTTATTTTTTTTATTTTCGTTCTTATTTTATTTACATTTTTTAGATCTCAATTTTAATAGGTACTTTTAATTTTTCTTATTATTTTTATTTTTTCTGTAGATATGAATTGAAATTTTCAATTTACTTTGTTTTATTTTTTATCTTGTTTTGATTACGTTTATGAGCACACACTATCTATACATGTGTTTATTTTTTTTCCTATATTTAAAATATATTCAAGCAAATTGCTATTCTTTCATTTTAATTGTATTATTTTACTCTATTATCATAATTAAAAAAAAAAAATTTTTTTTAACTATTTTTATCTGGTTTTGTTGAGTTTTTTTCTCCTTTAAAATATTTTCAAAGCATCAAAACAAAATTATTTATGTTAAGTTTTTTATTTAAGTACTTTTTTAGTAATTAAATTATTATGAATTAAAACTTATGTCTGAGCCGATGACAAACTATTAATGAATAGTTTATCGGTACAAAATATATTTTAATACTTTGATTTCTTTATAATGTATTAATATTGTAATAATGTGTATATTTAATTGAATAAACTCTATGAAAAAAAAAAAAAAACGCAATTTTATTGTATTTGGAAAGTAAAGAATCTGAATAAATGTCAATGTTTTCTATTCTTTCTATTGTAGAAAATAATAAATAATATGCCAAATAAGATTGAGTTCTAAATTAAATAATACAAAATGAAAACAAAAACAATTATGGATAACTTTTATTGTACGATTTTGCTACAAGTAACTATTACAATCTGGGTCATGATTAATAAATATGAGGAAGTGGAGATTAAGTAAGCGCATCTCGTAAAAACGGTTAAAAAATACGTATTTTAAAAATATTTACTAAAACATATTATTGAAATTGTATTAAATATAATTTTTCCACCCTCACACCATTATGACAGCTATTCATATACACCCTCACACACCCACTCACCTTCACAATCAATTTTATACACAAAACACATACTCAAAAAAACATAAAATCTGATTTACATTTCATGTACTTTTGTGGATATCTATCATTGGTTTTATTCTCTGTATATTCGAGTATTTAAAAAAAAATCTGTATTACTGTTAATACTCCTAAAAAAATACAAACGAAATACAAATAATCATTATTAACAATACACAGTTTCACATATTATTTAACACGTTACTACCTCTCTATGTGAGCAGACTGCTCGCGTTTCGAGAGTCAGTTGGTTTTATGTTTATTGTTTATTTTTATTTTCATATAATAATATGATTAGAAATAATAATGCTTTTTCACTTTTCTTTAAAAATATATCATTTTGAAATTTACTGAAAGAGCGTTATTTTTTTTCCTAAACAATGGTGATACTGTAGTAAAAGTGATGATATTGCACCTGTGTAAATTAAAATTATTAGGATATCTTGAAATTTTGGAACATGAAGTAATTATAATGTCTCTTTATTTAAAAACTTGTAGTTCTGGGGTTCTTTTCAATGTGTATTTAAATAATGATAAATTCGTCAACGGGAAGAGTTTAACTTTTCTAATTTTATGATGCACTAGCTGAACCCGGCCATGCTTCGCTGAGGCTTTGTCTGATATTAATTATTAAAAGAGTAAATAAAAACAGTCTAGAAACTATGCATTTACCGAGAAAACACATTGCTGAATTGAATATCTTTATGTGTGTTGCTGTGCCTATGCTGTAGAATATTAGGAATTAAAATTCTAACCTTGGCTAAAATTGATAAAATGGAAGCACTGTGTAGAATTGTCATTCAGTACTTATTAACTATGACAAATTATAAGTTAATTAAATACGCATAGAATATTTCGTTTCCATTGAAACTTCCGAATAAAAAGTATATGGAAATGCTCTTCTTTAACACAAAGCCCTTGGCATCATAGAGTTTGGGAAACTTTATTTTTTTTTTGTAATTTGTATCTATAAATTAAATAAATAAATGTAATGTTCTGTAAAAAAATTCAGGAAATCCATAGATTACTTTTCGAAATTTGCGGCTTCAAACATACGGAACTTATTTTTTTATAACATACTGGTGGACCCAACAGACGTTGTCCTGCCCGAACGTTGGCTTGCCTGCTATAAGCTGGTTGAACAAATGTTTGATCGACTTTTTCCGACAAAGGGTTTGTTTTTCGCTTTATCTCCTCATGTGATTGGCTAAAATTCCCCGTTGTGCTCAAATCCAATTTGTGCAAAAATCACTGCTCTAGTGCCACAATCCAGAAAGAAAATACGGGAATACGTGTTAATGAAGAAAAGTCAGCGCGTGAGTTACCCTGAGCCCTCTTAAATTATTACACTCAACCCATGCCAAACGGGAATTTAGTCATTCTTCAATGAATAACTTTAATTATTTAAAATGCCCGATTGGGTCGTAAAAGTGTGCCAAATCTGTTCGGATAAAAGAAAAAAGACTTTTTATTGATTTGTAGGTACCTAGGTACTTGTTTCTAATTGAATTCCGAAATTCCAATTTCTCGTTGTAATCAAATCAAAATTGTGTTAACATCACTGCTCTGGTGCCATAATCCAGGTAGAAAATACGACTATACGTGGTAATGAAGAAAATTTAGAACGCAATTTACCCTGAGTCCTCTAAAATTACGACACTAAACCCATGCCCAACGCGAATTTCGTCATTTTTAAATCGCCAGCCGTGTTTTGACGTGAGTTTGACATTTAATTCGAAACCAAAATACAATACAAAATAACAGTAAAATGCATGATTTTGTCGTGAAAGTGTGTAAAATCTGTTGGGATAAAAGGAAAAAGACTTTCCATTCATAAGTAGGTACTTGTTTATGATTTAATTCCGAAACTAAAAATTATTAATATTCCCGAACGTTGGCTTGCCTGCTATAAGCTGGTTCAGCAAATGTTTTTTCGTAAAGAAGGACACCAGTTATTTATTTTTGCCTTTTTGTGCTATTTATATATTCTTAATAAGAATATTACAACTGAGTTAAAGAACATTTTAGAGAAAGTTATATAGAAGTCTAGGCATCTACAGAGCTTATGATCTGTCATTGGCTGGTTTAAGTGGCCACTTTACACACTGTGTAACAACTTTTTTTGTACTTAATATTTTGAAGATTTTATGAGTTTTAAACCTTTTCGTGGCAAAGATGTACATTTATCTGAAAACCGCACGTAAATCGGTCCGGTAGTTATCGTGTCCATCGAGGAGAACCATTCAAACATTGCCTTTTATATATATAGATAGAGATATGTATATAATGTACATTATGAATGCTGATGGCAGGAAACTGCTTAAAAATGTGAAATTGACAATATCTTAGCATTTTTTAATGAGTCATACTTGTTACTTAGATGCGCATTCGGCTGTACATAGGAAGTAAGTACTCCTGACTTTGCAACAAGAACCGATGAACCAGAGATTCACTTCTTTGTATAATATACTGATATAAAGGTCCATATATTTTTATTTTTGCGGAATTTGTGTGCCTAATAATGTGTGCCTATGTAAAATTTACAAACCTAAAACGCATTTCTTTTTTACTCCTTTCCTTCTATTTTTACTGTTTTACTATAAATCTATTATTATTTTTTTTACTATACATTACTTTTACTGAGTTTAACCATAACAATTAATTTTGTTTACTTAATATTATATAACTTTGTATATAACTTTAATTTTGTACTAATTGACTACGGTCGTTAGTTATAATACTAAATAAATCAATGAAGTATGCACTATTATCGTGTTTCGAATAATTCTGCTGTTAGATGTAATACATAACGAATTGAAAACGGATTTTTAAAATAAAGTTTAAATATGGAATGATTTAAGAAATAAACTGCTTTAAGCAGTCCCGTTTTGTAAACTTTCGGCGCCTCAAATGAAAAAGTGATAAACTAATTCGATTTGAAATAAATTAAAATATTCCTTTATATGTTGACAAGATGATGTATCTATATTTCGGTAGTCAGGTAGCAAAGAAGACCATCTGTAATTTTGAAGAGAGCTGAAATAAGACTCAATTTAAAAAAAGAATCCACAAATTATAATATTTTATTGTTACTTTTCAATAATATCATCATAATCATTGTAAATGATACTGTTATTTACTGAAATATTTATGAAACCTTTTGGAAACTAAAAAGCTGAAAAAATTACAGACAGTCCCTTCTGCTATCTGTAGCTCAATCACAAATAACTATCGACGTGCTTAAAAACATGCTAAGCATTCGATCGATGAGCAATCACAATGCACAATAATGAACATGCTTAAGTTATCGCAGTCATAAGTCACCGCGTGTGTAATCTCCAAGTCAACGCTCGTGTTGGTTTGTTTTTTGTTTTCCTCGTAAATAAATACAGTTCATTGGCGAAAAATCGGCGTTTACTATAAAAAATAATACAATACATTGCATTTGCAAAATAGTAAGGAGTATCTAATTCAAAAAGTGAACATTTAATTACAATTACTATGGCGACTGCTTTTGGCAGTCGGCTTGCCAACCGCTGGCTAAATGCAAAAAATGGCGGGTTAAATAATAAATTAAAATAGCAGTTTTGGAATATTTTCCATATTTACACCAGTGAAATTCAAATATGTGGTTGCGCAGCAGGATTATACGTCGCGAAACGTAAATATTTTGATATTTAATATTAGGTGTTCATGGATGTTCCATTGTGATCGCAAATACGATAAACGACCTTGGTGAGAAATTGTTATCACGTCACTTATTAGCACGTCGATAGTTATTTGTAATTGAGCTACTGACTACCGATTTATCTAATCCATTTTTGTGACAGAGTTTTATAAATATGCATTTTTATGCTAAAAACACATATTTATATACGTTTCCTTCTGAAATCTCTTCATTTTATCCTACATCACTTTTTTTTTTAAACTTCAAGTACAAAGAATAAGTATTTTGGCGGACTTGTTGCGCATCCCCCCCCTATATCCTTATCTTTTAGTAATCTTAATCTGTTTTCCATTTCCAATCGTATCAGATCTATTCAATACTTGAACTTTAACTAAAACCATCATGTTTTTTTCAACTGAATACATTAATTTTTATTCTGTAAACGTGTTAGCAATATAACAAAAATAGAGTTGATAATTTTCTACTTTAAATAATCCGGAATTACCATCATGTTTTTACAACGAAGCTTTTTTATGTAATGCTGTCATAAAAGATTGAAAATGAAAACACATTTTAGGAATTATAATGCTCTAAAATCAAATAATTCAGTGAACGCGTCTCATTTCATAAAATTTACACATTTTCAACCAGTGACCGATTTCACAAACGTCGTTCAAATCTACACGGCACGGTTAAATTAGGGTAGATTACGTTTATTATACTCCTTTTTATTATAAGTGGGTTGACTCGGATAAAAATGTGGCAGAAGAAAATCGAGTGGTGTGTCTGCCATTAAATAAATAATTTATTTAAAAAAAAATTGTGATACAATAAATATTTTTTTAGTACCCTCAATTTTTCGTCTAAATTAACAAGTATCTCATTTTTTTAAATTCATCATTTTTCATTTTTTCATTCACAAGTTTCTCATTTTTATAAAGTTCATCATTTTTTCATTTCTCATGGTAACCAATGATTTTTTGTTTGGTACGAGATTTCGTATTCAGTCATAATTTTCTGTATTTAAGGAGGAAAAAAAAATTCTAAATTTTCATCGAAATATCATTCGATCTTTCGACGGCTTTTATAATTTCGTGAAGCACTTTTCGGGTTCTAAAGTTACGCGGATTTTTATGCTTTCATTATTTTGAGTAAATAACGTTTGCAGAAAAAGCTGGATTCCACTCCATAGGGCAGTGGTTCTTAACTGGTGCACCGCAGAGAACCGCAGAGAACTGGTGCACCAGTTAAGATCTACTGCCCTAGGGGAGTGGAATCCAGTTTTTTCTGCTAACATTATTTACTCAAAATACTGTTTTTTTTATTAAATATCATATGCTTTGCGATGGCCAAATTAAGTTACATATGTATTTTTAAGTAATAAGAATACCATAATCCTGAAAGTAAAAATCTTCCGCTGCCAAAATTATGTTTAATATTTTTAACTGTAATTAATTTATTTCGTTGAGTTTATTATACGTTAAAAATGCTTTATTTCTTTAGTGAAAATATTGCATTTTTGTAGCATCGGAATTTCACAAAGTTGACAATATTTTAATAAATTTGTGAGATAAATTTTGTTATTTGTAGTTTTTTAGGCGCGGAGGTCGAGAGTTCAAAATCAAATACTTATTTGAAGGTATTTTTCTTAGAATAATTTCAACTGAGAAGAAACTTAAGGCGATTATTCGCCTTTATGAAAATATTAATTTATTGAGATGCAAATTGCAAGAAGAAAAAAATTTTTGGTATTTAAAAATAATTCTGTATTTCTCATAAATTCAATTAAACGCTTATTTTTGTCGGACATTTTTCACCTTGAATATTTTATTTTTAAGTAAATGTTCTGTAACCTTAACACAGCGCATGTTTTTTTGTGATAATAGTATATTTAATTCAACAAGAATGTGACTGAATAAAAAACTATGAAATGAATCGATCAGCTTTTTTGCTGACGCAAGCTTTCTTTTACGGTAAGTGATTAATTATATTACTTATTGAAAGGGTAGTCTTAGCAAACATGGTTTATATTAATTAGTCCGAAAAGGTTTTTTATGTTTTTCTCCAAAACGGTATTTGAAAAGGCATGACTTATCAAGTCTAAAATAAAGTTTATTTTTCAGCTCAATGGAAAACTGTTTTAAATTAAGAACAAAGCATTTTTGGGAAAATTTCTAGTTTAGAGTTAGGTACCTATTTAAAATATAAATATATCTAACCTGAGAGTTGCATAGTTGACTTTGTAGTTGTGGCGAATCAAAGTTTAAAAAAATTCTACTTGAATTTACGTGTCTTGTATCCACATTATTTACATATACTTCTTGATTCCTGAATGTTCTTCCTTCGTGTGTATTTAAAAAATGTTGTGAAATTGTGCGTTTCTAAATACAGTTCTCAATCTTCGGTTCTGACATTTTACACTGTGAGTATTGTCACCACATTGATTTGCTTACTTCGTCCAATATTCACGGATAAAATATTATCTAAAGAGACCATAGACAACTGAACTTAGGTTAATAGAAAAGCCATAAACAAACTATGTCAACAATATCAAGTTCGAGAGAGCAGAGTAGTTCATGGAATACATAGACAAAAAGTTTATTAAGTTAAAAACCATATTCCAAGATTTTATTGATATTAAATATGAAAATATAAATTTGAATCTAAAAGTATTGATGGATTTACAAAAAAAAAACATGAAAAATTATATCAGAATGTAAAATATATGCATATAGAATTACTCATATCGAAATAAAACTTGGAGGGGTTGAGCAAACAACTCTCAAAAACTCAATGAAAATAAGTGCCATAAATTTTTTACCATCGGAAACTACACCAATAGAATAGCAAAATCTTTAGGCATACAACTAGACCCCTTAGATAAAACTATTATTTTCCAAGCGGTAGCAAACAAACCCCGATTGGTCATATTTAAGCCTAATAAACTCGATAAACTTAAGGCGACTGTAATTTTTTTTTAAATCCTCATACCTTGAAATACATATGTGTTAAAGATTCTAAAATCTATATAAATAATCCAAATTCAAACACAAAGAGGGTTTATTTTGGAACACAAAAAATAAATCTAATGAAAAGGACTACAAATATCTATGGTTTAAAAATGGAAAGATTTTGACAAGGATATCGGATGACTCTGAAATCTTTCAGATTTAACATTATAATGATACCAAAAGAAAATTTGGAACTTGTACCAAATGATTCTGATAAATATTTTTCGTAAAATCAATAGTAACAACCTCTTTATTTAAAAACTGTTCTTACTACCAAAAAGACATGACAATTAAAGATCATGCACCAAAATATTAGAAGCATAAATGAAAATTATGAAGAATGTTTAGTGATGCTTCAGAAAATATCACATAAGTTTGACTTCATAATTTTTTTGGAATGCAGAATACTTGATGACCGTTTTAACTTTGTAAAATTTACTACTCTGCCTGTGTTTGAACACCTAATTTCCATCAATTCTTTAAAGAACGAAAGTTAGCAGATGAATGAGTGGATTTCCGAACATAGGCTGAATGGTGAATATTACATGTGTGTAAAGTGAGATAACATTATCATAATTTCCCGATCCGCACCCAGTGGTGCATAGATCACTGAATTAGTACTCCAATTGTAGCGTATCTGGATCAGTTTAAAGCTTCAGGTACCAAACCAGGAACAATATAAAAATTTGTTGAAAAATGTGTTATATGAAATCCGTTTTTAAATTAAATCATGATAACAGAACTTCCTACAAAATATTTTTGTCTGTCGTTACTTCACTCTTCATGGCTGTGACATTTGCTCAAAGAAAATTAGAGCCCGCTCATTGACGAAATTTCCTTTGTTATAAAGGACATGTTTGAGAACATTTGACAAAATTTACATTCTACAAAGATGTGTTATAATACTTTATTAATGAGAAAAATCTTCCTTAAAATGTATTTATGGACGAATTTGAAATAATTATTATTTCTAAGTTATTCTATGGAAATAAGTTATAAAAGAACTTAATAAACTCACATTTTTCATTGAGTAGTTGCTTCTGTTTGAACGTATGAAATTTAATATTTTTACTATCAAAATATGATCATAATTACTCTATCACAACTTGAATCCCATTTTATGCAGGATAATTTACAAAATATCTACATTAGATTTCGGCTAAGTTTGTAAAATAAGGAGAATTTTAATGTTTTTCAGTAAAATGTTTTTTTTGCACTGCAACGGGTTACGAGGCCCAATTGAACGTAGTTAGAAGAATACAACTTGTCCACAATTTTGAAAAAATGTGATATTGGTGTTATCGGGTGCAGTAAGGTCAGTTCTACGTTCTGCTAAAAACAACCCGGCCACTTTCGTACAAAAAAAAATGAAAATATTATCTTTCTGAAAATAGTGTTGATCACTAAAACGGCATTTCTCAATTTGCAGACAACACCCACAGCACTAGAATTTTTTTACGGTATAGATGCTGATGGGAAGATTAATGCACATACTGACTGGTGATTGTAAAGATGATCAGAACATAGAGAGACAGAGAAGACCCATCAATGTCAGGGCCTCTATGCTAGCAAGACGCTTTTTTCAGTGCAGTGACGAAGTAAAGAAAATCATCTTCATATCGTATTTGACGTCCATGTATACAGCGGAACTATGGAACAATTATATGCAAGCAGCATGGAATAAATTAAGGGTCACGTATAACAATTCATACAGGAAATTATTCGGACTGCCTGGGTACTGCAGAGCCTCGGAAATGTTTACAGCTGGACGAGTAAATACCTTCGCTGTCCTACTTCGCCAAAGAGCTTGGAGCCTATGGGAACGCCTGAAAAGCTCTAATAACGCGCTTCTCCAAGCGTCTGCAGGGTGGATCCATTCACCGTTCTTCGAACGATGGCGGGATATGCTAAGACCACCATAAGTGCTTCAAATATTAAATTATATATATAGTAGAATTGGCTCTGCACTATGTAGCCATTTTACTGAAATAAAAAATAAAAATATTTCTCTTAAATAAATTTAAGTGAATAAATACGTTAATACATATTATAGTTTTATAAATTCATTCATTTACAAACACCTATAATAATAAAAATATGTTTTAATACAGAATGTGACATTCGAAGTTTGAATGATTTCATTCAATATTAGATCTGGCTGTTTTCTGCAAAATGCATATTTTAGGTTGTGTGGTCAGACAGATTTTCAAAAATCGCCCCAATTTTTTTGATACATAATTAGATTATTTTCAATTAAGTCCCCTAAAATAAAATGTTCAATACATAATGACACAGCACATATTAGAGTGTTACTACGGCAGGCTGTTTTCTGCAAAATGCACATCTCAGAATGTGTGGTCAGCCAGACTTGAAAAATCGTTAATACTGGTCAATTACATAATTAAGTTATATTTTGTATCATAAGAAAAAAATGTTTTCATTATTCATTATTTTTCAAAGTAAAGAACGTTCCAACTGTTGTGTAGATTTGACTATTCACTCGTTTCATAAAAGTGCTATTATCTCATTTTCAATTTTCTACAGCTGGCTGCTTTCTGCATAACGACATTCAATTACAGTAGTGAATTTACAGCACAAAACACATAAGCTTGAGAAAAATCACATTTGTTTTTTGTGTTCTCATCGGAAATTGAACCCGTAACCTTTCGTGCTTGAGTCAATTGTTTTAGCCATTCCACCACGAAGACCGCCTTAAAAAAAAAACAATAACATTTTTTTTGGATATTATAAAACTGTTCTTATTTAGATTTAAAGATACGTTGGTCATAAGTGCCCAAAGATTCCGGAGAGAAAATAATGGTTTGTTACATTTTTACTAAGCCTTTTAAAAAACTTCCTTTCTTCGATAACAAGCAACAGGGTTATTATGGGATATTGGCTACATAAAAAATGATCACTTTTGAATCTGTGTCGTTTTTTTCAGATAGTAATCTCTAAGCATTTATCAAGACTGGCATTGTACAAAATTGGGTTTGAAGACTTGATATTATTTCCATTATCGATTCTCTATTTTCTCATCCCACTAACAATTTTTTATGATTTATATGACGAAACTTCTTCGTTTGTCTTATATACCAAAAAATACTACTGATCACTTAAATACACCGGATATCATTGAGGATACTTAATAAAAGTTATTTACATAACTTTTCTGCTAAAATTAGTTATGAAATCAATGCGTATGTGCATACTAGATAAACTAATGATTTATTTGAAACTAATGCTATCGAAATATGTAATAGGTAGGTGGTTTTTTAAAATACTTTGAAAATTAAGTTATTCAAACGTCTAGCACGAAAATTTATTCAGTAATCAGCGAGTTTTTTTAGATTATTTCTGACGGAAGTTTTTTTTTTATGGAACTCAAACATGATCGAAATTTCTTTTTGATCATCCCGAACATTTTATTTTGAATTTTATAGTAGGATTTTAAGTGAATTTGAACAACTTTACTGATAGAATTTCCAACAGGTCTCATTATAATCCGTCGCCTGTGTACAAAAAAATACGTTTAAATAGTATATGTTTTTTATACTAATGCATTATTTTCAATTTGACTGAGTAATTATGCTAATTGATGCAACAAAGTACAAAAGTGTAAATATGTAAGAGAAAATTACACGTACATCACATATGGATATGTTGTTTTGTAAGTTTCATGCAATGCTCTGCAGTGTGAAACAGTAAAAATATATTCATTAAAAGCTTTTTAGGAAATTTCTAGAAATTAAACATAACGCTGTATGAGACGTATTAACGTTGCCAAGCGCTTTCTCAGATTAGAAAACATTATTTTTTCATGGGAAAACTTTACTGTTCAACGACCCTTTCATTGAAAATCATTGAAAAGTATGGATATGATGTCTTTTAAATATTATTTTTTTCACGGTAAATAAAATAGCAATGTAGGTCCCCCCTCAGGTGAAAATCCTGACCGTAAATAGAGTGGTGATGAGACCGCCTCGTTGTGCTGTTTTTGATGCGTTCACCTACCATTTTTGAGGTCCTAGTTTAGTTCTTGTCAGGGCGGGTGTGGAATATTTATTTTTAAAGGTTTTTTGAAATGCGATATTGCGTGGGACTTACCCTCTTGTAACAGGTGATCGAAATACGCTACATTTGGTTTACCGATGCAGTGTTCTATGCACCACTGGGTTCAAAAAGGTGGGTGATGACGTAATGTCGATGTTTATTAAGTTAACATTCCATAACGAAGTTTTAAAGTTGAGATTACTAAAAAAAAAACAATGTTCTAGACCACAGTTTTGCACAAAAAGATCTTATTTTTAATTTAAGGGTAAACAATAATTTAATCGTCTACTTGGAGAAATTATTGAATGAAAAATACACAAATATTTGTGTGAGATGAAACTTTTGACTATTTTTTTTTAACTCGATGGTTACTCCTGAATAAGGAAATCCATTGGAGACTAATCCGTCTCGCTATGTGTCGGTTAGTGCGTTGCCTACTATGCCAAGTTCCTGGAATTAATTTCCAGGAAGATCAAAAATAATGTTTATTTTATAAGTGTTTTTTTTTTAATGGAATAACCAGCTAAGCTTAGAGGCTTGTCAGTAGGCGGGACAGAAATGTAAATGTAATGAAAAATTCTCCACAATACCCAGACTAATTAAGAAATAAAACCTTTCTTAAATTTTTTCTTGCAACTTCATCATTTTAATATTTATAGTCCCCGTAATATCGCCTGAAGCGCGAGACTGTCTGATTACCTTTGTGAACATTACATATACGTATTACAAATACTTACATATACGATGATTTCTCACCAGTCATACAATCTATTAATTCATACAAATTAGAATGGATTGATTTGTAGGATACTATTAAGAATGGATTGATTTGTAGGATACTATTTTTTATTTTTTTATTTATTTAACGGCAACTCTCAGCTAAAAATTCTGCATAAGGAAATTGAGTGGATATTATTTGGCCTGATGGTATGCTGATTAATGCATTTACCTGATATTAAAAAAAAACAAAATATGCCCTGTGTAAATGTAAAGTGCCGCGTGCATTTTTACGATCGTTTGAAATGGACCATACGGTACGATTGCAGTACCAGAATTTATTCATATAAAGATACATATTGCGTAAAAAATACAACAACGTACCCTCAACTCTATGAGGCCAAAAGCCCCGTGTTGAGTTGGGATACAACATAATGGAAAGTGCAAGCATGCATATCATTAAAGAAAACTAAAACTAAAAATTATTACATTAACAAAAATGTTAATAAACAGCTGTACAACACGCTTAATAGTACATAAATACACGGGTTTTCAGGGCCAGACCGCGAAACTCCAGAAAAAAATTCCTCATGGTAAGCTTTTAAAGAAATCCTTTTCAATTTTTTCCAAAAATTCACTAAAAAAAATAATAATTAAAAAAATATGATGCCAAAATTGAGAAAATATTTAATGTCTCTGACTAGCATCCCACCACAAACCCCTATCCCTCCCCGACAAAAAAAAATTGCGATAAAAACGTATTTGACCAACGAAGCGATACGCACCAGACGCGAACAAGGGAAGCGGCTGGGTAGGAGAGGGGTGGGGTTTTTTGGAGGGACTGCTTGTCAGAGAAATGAAGGATTTACTACATTTTGAGATATTTTTTTTTTTTTATGACTTTTTGGAAAAAAATGATTAGATTTTTTTTAAAGCCTACCATGAGGAATGTTCCTCTGAAGTTTCGTTGTCTGGCCCTGAAAAACCGTGTATATGCAATGTCTCTCAGCAGTCTCCCGCAATGATCTCTTCCCTTAGACAAAATCCAAACTTGTACACTTCTCCTGAAAATGGCTTTCGTTTTGAAGATCTTAATATGTTCACCAGGAAAATAAGAAATTCACAAACATTATATTATAATGCAGATCCTCTTGTTTACTCTAAATCTATTTTAATTTATGTCATATTTTTTATTTGTAGTATTCCTTGCATGCTTGCACTTTCTATTTTTTTGTATCCCAACTCAACCCAGGGGTCTTGGTTTCATAAAGTCAGAGATACTTTATGATTTTTTTGTGTCTTTATATCAATAAATAAGTGTGCACATTAATGTCTTATTTGCTCAAAGATTATTCTCTAGTAAATCTCAACCCAAAGAAAATCAGGATAAGTATAACCTATAAAACAAAACGAGATGATCTTATTCGGCAATTCATCCTATTGGAGATTATTTCTTTGTGTGATCTTAATGACGTTAAAATTCTTTTAAATATTGTGTACTATGAGGGATAAGTGGGAAGTTCAAACACATTTTTATTTAGGTTAATTTATTTATTCGGCTTTTCACATCTCATTATAACTTTATTTTTTTGCCAATGTTCTAACTTGCTAGAAATTAATAAAATTCGTTGCTTCTTACAAATAGATTTTCAAGAATAATAAATGATCCGAGTAAATGGATAAAATAACTTATATTATGTCAAATTATTGAAAACGAAAATTATTAGGTTACAAATTATTAGATTTATTAAATTAATGAATAAATTAAATAACATAATTAATTAATTACATTTAGATTTGCATAAGGGAATTCACTGGAGTGAGGCAAGGTTGCGTCCTTGTACCTTTCTTATTTATCACTTAGATGGGTTTTGTCTTATGCAAATCAATACCACCTAATCAAATCATAGAAGTGAACTCCTCCCTAAAGTTGCCTCATTTGAAATACGCGGACGGTGCGGTTTTTCTCTAAAAGTCTGTTGGTGATCCTCAAGAAACTGTTGACAAACAGCAGGAAAACTCTGCTCGTCTGAGTCTTAAAACTAATACCAAAAAGACCCAGATTATGACAACAAATTCTGTCCCGACCTTGATCAGCATCTCGATAATAATGGGCAGAGGGTTGAAAACGTTGACAGCTTTAAATACTTGGGAGTTTACATAACTGAGGACGGTAGCATGCACAAAGAGCTCGCAACCTGCTTAGGAATTGCTGGACCAACATTTAACACGATGCATGAGTCTACATTTTGTCGAATTCAAATGCCGATTATTAAATTCTTTTGTTCAGAGACGTAACATTAAAGAAAGCGGTGTCGTCTGGTGGCCGTTGCAACTCACCAGTTATAAATTTGCACTGTTATAAGCGCCCGCGATCTGTCAAATTTTTCAGTAGTCATTAAGTTTGTAGAAATCAATTATGGAGAAATAACAATATCATTATAAAAATATTTTGAAATAGAAAAACAATATCAAAATGGAAGGATAACTTTTTTTCTTGTAGCAAATGATCATTTTGTACTTTTCATTTTTTTGTTATTCACATTACAATACGTATTATTTTAAGTGTTGTCCCGATATTTCTCTACAAATTTTGTTATTGGGATTTTTTTGTCTTCGCTCTTCACATTATATAAAGCTTCATGATTTTTTCAAAATCAATAAACAATTTGACAATTTAACTAGTTCACATCACGTTGGCACTCATTTTGATAGCTTTGACTGGCAAAAATGTTCACCGCTATATGAGAAAAACCGTTCGAAGACGGTTTGCACCGCTCGCGCTGTGACGGCCGTCCTGCAAATGGCGACATCGATGTTTGATAGAGAAAGTTATTTGAATTAAGACAGTAAAATTGAAATATTATTTTCTATCTTATACGAATACTATTATTTTAGAAAATAATTATAATAAATCTTCCGCATCACATATACCATAGGATATGGAAGCGGCAGGCGGATTGTCACTGTAGCCAGAATAGAAAACATATTGCCAGCAAAATCAAAAAACTATGCCGTATTGTAAAAGGGCTAATCGACGATTAGTCATATTGTCAACACTTAGCATTTTACAATTTGGCTAGACACGTTTAGCTGCTTTGAAAATTGGCTTTATACAGGGACATACTTTTGTTCGCACATTATTCGTTTATGATTGATACATTGTTTTTTGTAGTACTTTTACACATATAGATTACGATAGGGTATCTAAGCTCAACCAAGTTTTTACTGTTAGTAACTTTCCAGTCATCCCTCGCGCACGGGTGTGAAGTCAGTAGAAGAAACACATGGACGGCATGGCAGCGGGCCGGTGGAGGTGTTAAGTAGCGTTTACATGAGGACAAAAGAAAATTGTCTTGTCCCAGTGTAAACAGCAAATTAAAAACTAGGACAATGGACCGAAACATTGTCCCAAAGACAAACGGGCAATCTATTTCCGCAGGACAATAATTACCCCCACCACCGCGCGTGGCTGCTTTGTCTTCAAATACAAACAAGACAGTTACAGTGGTGAATTACAGCACAGAACACCCAGGCTTGAGAAAAATCACATTCATTTTTTGTAATATCATTTGCGGTTGAGGTTTTTTACAAAGCTGAGATAAGACAATACTGTCCGGTCGATTGTATTGTCCTCGTGTGAACCCCCGTTTTAGGGCCTGACATGATTGACAGTGCCGCTGTGGATGGGGCCGGGCATTGGGGCGCGGGCGGCGCCCCGCCAGCTGGCGGTCCTCAGCCTTACGTAAACAAATCCGAGCCGGAACACTTAAATCGATGTGAGTGATTCCAAATATCTTTTGTCTGCCAACCGCCAGAGTTGTATTCGGATCAAATGTTTTAATTTGAACACCATCTGTAAATGGTTCTCAACTCTTAAAAGACAGCTCGAAAATGCCTCAGCAAACGGTGCTGTAACAGCGTATTACATTAACCAAAAAACAAGATATTTTGTGAATATAACATAATTTCACTGAAACCTCATTTTGCACGGGGGATACGTTCCTCCCAGTACCGTGCAAATAAAAACAGTGTAAAAAAAGTATTTTCAAAAAAGAACAATGCTGGATACGTTTCATCGTATAAAAATGATTTTGGTATTGAAAAAATAAATTGTTCACTTTTTATTGTACCTTCCTTTTTTTCATAAAAATAACTCGACATCAAGTACTTTAAAAACGATTATAAAGATTATTCACGATCATATAACAGCGACAGGCGCCGTAGCGCAGTGGGTTAACGACCAACTGGCGTCGCGGGTTCGATTCCCGCCACCCAACAATGAGTTTTTCTCAATTGGTCTGGGTGTTGTGGTATATTAGTCATACCTTCGTTCTTTATCCTTTCTTTCCCACCTGCTGACAAGCCTCTAGAATAGAGGCTTAGCGGGTTATTCCTTTTAAAAAAAACTAATATATTTTACGCCAAGTAAGTAAAAGGGCGATTTCGATAATAATTGTGCACTTTAAAACGAGGTTCCGGTACATTTAAAAACAAAAATTAACGTGTATATCTAGAGATGAAAATAGTCGAATGAATTTTCTAATCCAACGATTATTAATTGAATGAAGACTGCTCCAAAATATTACATAAATTTATATACAATTAAGTGTGTTGTCTAGATATTTATTGAAATCTATGCTTATTTATTATTTAATTATTTAATTAATTTAATAATTTTTAATTTTAATTTTTGCTATTTTTAAATAATGTACATGCTTCCACTTTCCATTATGTTGTATCCCAACTCAAAACAAAGATCTTGACCTCATAGAGTTATGGATACGTTTTTTTTGTAATATAAATGTATTTGCATGAATAAATAAATAATATAAAAATAAAATAAATTTAAAAATCGAATGGATGAAGGGATGGCCATGAATTTCCCCGGGAATTACCCCTTCCCCCTAAGTTCAAATTATAAATTCATTTGTTCGTTCATTCATTCGTTAGTTCATTCATTCATTCGTTTATTCATTCATTTGTTCATTAATTCGTTCATTCATTCATTCGTTCGTTCATTCTAGCGTTCATTCCACATTCATTCAATTACTAATTCATTTAAATGAATTCAGTAATCAAATGCTAGGTATCATCGGCAAATTTTTTTAATCTGTAAAGAACAATGTGTAGTTGTTCAAGAGAGGAAAGGTTTATTCAAAATCAAACTTAATTAACTGATCACTTTACACACTGTGTAACATTCACTATTCCGTAAGTAAGTACTACAACAAATTTTTGTTTTTCACTTCGCATTAATTTCGTCGCCATATTCAAAATTTCTAAATTATATCTAGGCACCCGCTTTTATGACATATTAAATATTATTCTCATTATAATATTGTTAATGTAATTATTCGAATATCCTTCAAGCATAAAATGTCCCAGGGCCGCGATTATGATGGGAAGATAAGAACGTCATACCTTCACCATGTGTGGTTTTCCAAACGCTCTCGCGGCTGTATTATTTCGCGTATTTACATACAAAATCCACGAGAAAAACTGTTTTCTCGTGCCGCTAGAGCGGTTCAGAATAGCACCCCATTAGTTGAAGATAAATTCTCCGGAGCGAAGATACACTACCGGCACCCCACCTTCAAGTTTTGAGGAAGTTGCATCGGTATATATCGACGGGTCTAGTACCGCTCGGTACGCATACTCGCGCATTGCAGGTATCAAAAAAATTGTTTCACCTAGCAATTTTTCCTTTAATTACGATTCATTTAATTTTTTTATCGTTCTGAGGTTGGCACTTGTTTTCTTAAAAGATTATTAAAAATATGAGTGAGAAATAAGTCAATTTTCAAGTCGAATTAAATTCTGACACAACTGTCGGTTTTGAAAACGAACGCCTGAATGCACAGATAATGTGACTAGATTCAGCCTTATTACCATATAAGACCGTCTAGGCATAAAAATGTTACCATTTTTTCCATCTGTTTTACTATCTTCCTGAGTGTATGGTAAGTATGGAGACGTTAAAGCAGCCGTCTTTGTAATCCCTCGGTAGTTAAATTCAGACGATCGTTAAGCACACTGTCTTGGTAATTGTCAAAAGTCATATAAAAATCATATTCAAGCGAGAATTTTTTGCTTGATTTGGGATTTATTGGAGTTTATAATCGCTTTGAAGTGGCCACTTTTTATCATTTTTTTTTTTTTAAAACACAAATGAGAACTATTTAAAATTCTAATTGAGTAAGAAACGCGGACAAAATTTTCGGGATTATTATATATTTATTGGTTGGATTCGATCATATGACGTCGAGATGACAAGTCGTTAGAACATACCGAGGTATAAAAAAGTACAGAAGTTAAGTATAACGTCTCGGTATATACCGACGAAGATAGCCTTTATAATCGCGGCCCTGGCCTCACCAGGAAAAAAATTAATAAGCTTAAGCTTATTTTCGCGAGGTCTACGTATAAAAATATAATTATCGCAACGGAAATTTGAAATGCTTTGAAGATTAAATTACAAATTCATTAAAGAATAAACAATACGGAAAAAATTACATTTTTTAAAATAAAAATTGTAGGTGCGAGTAGTTTCAAACATTAGTAGTTTATAACTGAACGTCGTTTCCCCATAAAGGAAGACAGAGAGGATAGATTGTGATATATAAAAACAAATAAATAAGAGTTTATGTTTAATAATAACATAAATTAAATCTAAAAAAAGACCGAAAAATACTAATATAATTACTATTTAAAAAATAAAAATACTAAAAATACGCCATTACTTTTTTGAATAATTAATCATTAAAATATCACTTCACTATTATATTATATCGTCGCTTTAGTTCTTCATTGTCCAACAGATTATTTTTTAATGAAATTGAGTCAAGTGTACAGAATTTTTAAGAAAGCCCTTTTTTATAACATTTAATTGAAAAAAATGGCTAAGGGATTTAAACGAACTTTGTCAGAAGTTGTGGTCATTATTTATGAAAAAACTTTGACGCTCCATTTCTGCAGATTTGTGTTTTGGTCTGTTGGATAAAAACGAAATGAAACGACGATATGACACCACATATTTTTTGAAAGATATATTTTTTGATTTCATTTAATTTTAAGGTCCTTGTTATTTTATATTAAAGAAACACTTTTAATTATAACATTTAATTATAAATTTTAATTAAAAATTAGCTTAATGTCATTATTTTTAGACATAATTTTATTAAAATTTATTTCAACAGAGAGGGAAAACATTTTTGAGAAGGGAATATGGAAGTCTAGGCATTTACAGGGCTTATGACCTGTCATTGGCTGGTTTAAGTGGCCACTTTACACACTGTGTAACATTCACCATTCTGCCCATGTTTTAACATCCACATTTCCTCAACTCTTCCATCTGTTGACTTTTGTGAAGTAAAAGAGCTGAAACCTTTATCACGTGGGTGAGATTCATCCGGCTGAACCAAATCACCTACTAGGTAGTAATTCAACAATGTTTGAGTATGTCCAAATGCTTGCAGACTGGCTGGATTTCCTCCCTAGGGAGTTGTTCATATTCAAGTTTAATTTCCTTTTTCTGACTTTTTAACCTGGGAGTAGCCATTGAGCCAAAAACACTCGTTTAGGTTTTTTCTTCTATTTCAAACACGTAGTTTGCATTCTTTATAAATAAATAAATTTAATAGTACCAAAACTACCCCAGGTTATTTTAATAATTTATTTTTTTAAAAGCATGCACTTAATTTCGTCTCCAAACCTTTTATTTTGGGTACCTATATTATCAACAAGATTTTGGGTACCTATATTATCAAAATGTAGATTTTAATCCTTTGATCCCTGAACATAGATTTGGTAGAGTTTTAAACTTTTTGTTTTTGGGTTTTGTAATTTTAGCTTGACCAGACAACAATAAGACAGAATAATTAAAAAGTAAAAATATTTTTTAAAAAATTTAAAGAATTATAAAAATAAAATAAGCATTATTAATTTATACATTAACACTGAAATACAAACAACTCTACATAAGAAAATACGAATCAAGCTCAATTAAATTAACAATGTTTGAGTATGTCCAAATGCTTGCAGACTGGCTGGATTTCCTCCCTAGGGAGTTATTCATATTTAAATTTATTTCAACAGAGAGGGAAAACATTTTTGAGAAGGGAATTAAAATCCTAGACTTCCATATTTCCTTCTCAAAAATGTTTTCCCTCTCTGTTGAAATAAATTTGAACATGAAAAACTCCCTAGGGAGGAAATCCAGCCAGTCTGCAAGCATTTGGACATAGTCAAACATTGATAATTTTATTAATTTGGGAACTTTCATAACCTGTTCTTAAATAATAAATATTTTTATTTCAAATTCATTCTCCAGTAAAACAATAATGAGGTTTATTTGATTCATAATCAAATAAACCTCATTATTGTTGAAATAATAAAGATATTATCACAAGAGTTATATGCGTAATGCTGGATTCTTCTTCTGCTTGGTTTGCTTATTGGCGGTTCTCTCAAGGGATTTTATTTTATTTGGGATTTTTACAGCTATTACATAAACAAAATAATTAGAAAAATCTTAACAATACTAAAGCCAATTTAAAAAATCCACTGTAAATATAATGACACATAATATATAAGAAAAGAAGTTTAGTAATTGTATTTGTGTGACGTTTGTATTCATGTGTATGTGAATGTGTGTATGCGTGAATGAATGAGGGAGAGGATACATGTGCGTGTGGGAGTGAATGAGGGAGAGATTTTACAAAGTTCGCTTGAAAAACATCCGTGCGGGTAAGTTAGGTAGGTCCGTACAGTCTACAGTGTGCTTTAACGAATCAATCTTTGGTATTATATTAAGTATTATGTATGTATAATATGGTAAAGGCAAAAAAAAACATGCGTGCCAAACAACGTCGTAACTTAAATTTCAGAAATGTTCATTTTCCATCAATTTTCGTTTTCTATCTATAATATTAATGGTTTTATTACACAAGCCATAATAAAGATATGATAATCATTTTCCCTTCCGCACCCAGTGGTGCATTAGGCACTGCAATGGTAAACAAAATACTTATTAGTTCGACCATATTATTCGATATTCGAATATTTACAAATTAAAAATGAAATAAACACATTACTGTAAGACGTCACTCTCTACTATGTACATAATATTATTTTTCTCTTTTATGTAGTTGGAAACGTTAATGTAAATATATGTATTAAATTTGTACAAAATTATTATTTTGTTGTTACATTACATTACATACTTATGTTTAAAAGTATATGTACATATTTTTTTAAAATTATCTGTTAGGTAATGCGATCAGTCTTACACTTCAGGTGACAGTCCAAGAACATTGAAATACTGTAGTTAATAAAAAACATTTTTAAAAAATTACGTCCAGCCTGCAGGGAGTCGAATCCGGGACTTTAAGAATAATAGGCTAATGCGCGAACCACTACACAACGAAGCGGACTTATCGCACATTGAGTAGAAGACTGTTGTAGCAAAAATTCAGTTTTACTATGCATAGTGTTATACTTTTACGAAAAAATGATAGGTTTTTCAGTATTTTTATTTATAATGTATTTTTAGTAGATCAGGATTAAATGAAAGCGTAATTATTTTTGATAAAATATAAAATATATAAAAATATATTATGAAAAAATTAAATATAAGCGAAGTAAATGGTATAACTTGTCGGGCATTTGTGGTAGAATTACGATTGTTTTAGTCAAATTCACAAAACGAAATTCACGTTTCGACTGTGTCCATAACTCAAAATCGATCAATTTTGAGTTACAACAGTCTTCTACTCAGTGTGCATTATCTTCACTCGATTCCCTTATTCAGGATTTTTACCTGCGAGCAGCCATCGATTCGAAAACAATCGTCCAAGGTTCTGGGTCTTTTTTTTCTCCATCCACCTGCTCACAGAAAAACCACATTAAATATATGTATGTATAATATATTTTACTGTTTTTTTTATATTGTAAGAATTTACCTTTTTTTAACGATAATTGGGTGCACCACATTTACCGCGTAGGTTTCTATATTAAATTTTACATAACCCACTGAACTCTAATAAGAATGTTAAAATTCTCACCTACCGTGAAAAACATTAGTAATTTTATTGTGCAGACTATACTTTATACTACGTACTTAATAAAAGAAAAATACGATATTTTTTTTAGTAATCTCAATTTGCAAGTAATAAAATTTTTAATTGTTCATATATCATGCTGATACTCCGCCATAAGAACATAATATAAGAAAATTTAATTTATTTTAACTCATTTAAATCATTCAATTTTATTTTATTTTTATTCTATTTTTTTTCTTTCTTTGTAAGTTGTTTAGTTTTATTAATTTTTGTTTAATATATTTTACTGAAATATACAGTCTACAGTGATAAAATGACACAATAAAGATAAGAGTTGAAGACATGCCAGTGAAGTTTCTAAATAAAAATCATACATAATAAATTATAGTACATTTTTAAATGTGTGCGTGCGTATATATGTATATATATGTGTAAAAGGGTGTGTTTGTGTGTATTTGTATGAGAATAAGTGTAGAGGTATGTTTGTGTGAAAGTAAATCTTCAGGTATGTGTAAGCGTGAGCATAATTAAAAAGCAAGTGGGAGCTTATCGCAGCCCGATAGAATGAGTCTTAATACATTTTTCAAATAAATTAAGGGGCAGGATTTGTACTGCTGTTTAACTTTTTAAGCATGTTTTAAAATTTTGATTGATAGATATATTATGCATATTTCATTTCATTTATTTATTCAGATATTAAGAAAATTACAGAAAAAAGACCCAATTCATTCTAAATACAATAAAAGATCACAAATTACAGTAGATAGTTATGTTATTAAAATAATATAACAAAATGTAAAAAGAAAAATTAAAAGTTAGAAACTGCTTTCCTAAGGGAAGGTCCACTGTCGTGAAATATGTCGACATCCGAGGCGATGCGATTAAGTAGCAAGATTGCTCTACCAACCGGCATAACCATTGGCAGGTTGGTTCTGCATCGCGGTAGGTAAAACAATCGATGCTGTCTTTGTCGACGATAGTTATCAGGTACGAACAGACCTACATCCATCAGAATTTCTGAGTTATGTATGCGACCACCGATCACCTGGAAAAAGTGAACACTCAAATGAACGTCCCTCCTCCTCCATAATGACTGATAGCCTAGCATCCCCAGTAAAAAGTCGTATGTTGTCAAAATTATGTATGTTATCTCTACATTGTTATATTAACACTTTGTATCTCGGAGCCGTGTAAACACGTAATTATATAACTACGCGTTGTGTCCCGGTCCCGTGTTTTCACGTGGTTTACCAGCTGTCTAAAAAGGTGCATTTTATTGACATCTAGTGACTTTTATTAGTACTTTTTCGCTGCTTGGAAACCACGTGAAAACACAATAATAGAAGTTTGCGGATAGTATTTGAATTTAAGTAATCAGGGTGGAGTGTTTTGTTAGGTTATAAACAAAAATAAATGAAATACATACGAAAGACATTTTTGTTGATGTTTACAACGCTATCTATGGTATGCACTCGATTCGCATAATTTACATTATATTCCGTCAGCGACGCGACTTCGGACGCGCTTCTTCCGACCGAACTGCTAAACAACCAAACACTGTATGTAACGCGTCTCGGCAGACGATGAAAACCGCCTTTTGTACTTCGCCAAGAAGTAAACAGGAGGCAGAAGGAACAAATCACTTGAAACGCAAATACAACGCGGATTTCGAGGAACTCTTAACTCAGTTCCGCGCTATACTCTTAAGTACAGATCTTCTCTGTTTAAAATTCGTTTGTAAAGAGACTGGATATTAAAAAGACGCGCGGTCAGACTTTTTTTATACGAACGTATTCCAGTATTTTCTCCTAGGACCATTGGCATTCAAGGAAATTTTAGAAAAGATGGCTAAATTAGCAGTTCATAATGGAGTTCTGGTACCAACCCTAATGTATGGAAGCGAAGCATGGAGTTGGAAAAAAAGGGACGAAAGTAGACTGAATGCTGTTGAAATGCGATCCCTCAGACGAATGTGCGGAAAAACAATGTATGATAGGTGCCCTAATGTCGAAATTAGAGCAGAATGCAAGGCTGAGTTAAGCATTATCGACAAAATTAAGAAAGGTCTTTTGCGATGGTTCGGTCATGTGGAGCGAATGAATGATGAATGAACGGCTAAAAAGATTTATGATGCGAATGTGTCTGGTTGTAGAAGTCGAGGAAGGCCGAGAAAGACATGGCATGATCAAGTACAACAAATTCTTGAAAGTGGTCATGTGAAAAGTCGGAATAATCGACGTGCGTGCATGAGAAGATGTATGAATGTGAAGGAAGCAAAGGAAGTGTGCCAGGACAGAGTGGTGTGGCGTTCTATCCTCTCTGCCTACCCCTCTGGGGAAATGGCGTGATGGTTAGTTAGTTAGTTAGTTAGTCATTTAAGATACCATTGCCTCAGAAAAACGAAATTAAATTTTTCACAAAATTTCGGGGTTGTCACTTGCCACATACATTCATATTCTACATCGCTACATATTTATATTATATCTTTCATACATTGTACACATTATAGATTCATATTCTCCTTCCATTCTAAATACGTAGAATAATTTTTTTTGACTAAGTTAAATTTAAGCAATACTTAGCCACGGAAACAATAATTGTTATTTAAGCCACGAAAACTAATTTTAAATACTGAAAATAAATCGTTGACGTATTTAGGTCTCGAAAATAATTTAAAAAAAACATAAAATAAACAAACACAGACTCGCGCATTTCGCAAAATCGAGATAACCGTATTGCGAGAAAGTTGAGAACGGGATGCCTCGCTCTACAGAGAATAAAAACTACTACGGCCAAACATCATTACGTGTATAGAAAGGAAGCTTTTCAATAATTTACTACAAAATTTACGGGAAGAAACAAATTACCAAAAATATAAAAATAAATTAAAGAAAATCTTCCTTCCATAGTTAACATTAATTGTATTTTTATTATAAAATTACGTAAGTATACAATGTACTCGTATATGCCTGTGAACGTGTGAACCTATATTAATTAATTTTGTTTTTTAAAAAAGCGCTTTATTTTTTCAATTTTTAATTATTTATTTGTTTATTATTTTTTATTTTTTAAACATTTTTTTTTTCTTTTTGATATTATTTTCTTCACTTGCCAAACACAAGAACCTGAGTATTTTTTGGCAAGTTCAACCTGAATTGAATGTTTTTTGTTTATTTGTTATTTTATGTTTAATTTTAAATTTAATGTAAAATAAGGGTTTATTCATTTGTTAAAAAATAAAATATGTGCTTGTAAATTGAGAAATAATATAAAACGCCCTTTCTTCTATCCATAATAATTATGATTCAGAGAAAATAAATAAATAATTAAACCTAGGTGAAATAATAAAATCTAAAGCATCAGGTATTACAACGAATTAAGTTTGACAAAATAATAATACACAATACGTAAAGTAAGTCTCTTATTAATAATTCTTGGTGTCCTAGTGTTTCATCAAGATTCTAACAGATGTCTCCGAGTGCATAAATTCTAAAATCGTTCAGAATACTTGACCTCGACGCGTAAAGCGCGTACAAAGGCACGCACTTTTTTTGTACAGCCGGCCGCGGCCCTCCGAGCAAGGAAATGGAGAGCGCATAAACGCGCTGCTGATCTTCGGACGTATGGTATACAAATCCAGGGAAAGTCAGCATGAAATATTTATTTTTGAAGTTGGTTTTACACTAAATTATTTCATTGTCTTTGGACTGGCACCTGAAGTGTTAGACTAATAGAGATAAGCGTAAGACTGATTATGATGGACGTCCAGGACCGCGAGAACCTGATGTCTTGTGAGGTAGGCAAGCGTGGTTGAAGCTCTCGGGAGGTATTCGTAATATAAAATGGCCCAGCCAGTTGTATCGCTTCCGTTTGATGACGGTTGTCGACCGAGGTGGAGGTTGCTGCTCAAAAACCATCAAGGAGTTTCTCACTCAAGTCCCTCCCCCTAAGGAAGATTTAGTCCTGAAACTCTATTTTGAAAATATATTTTGTCCTTGAGAGCTTTACACGCTCAAAAAACATTAAACACCCTCGGTGCGATAAAGGAGAGGTGTCTCTGAGCAAAAGTCGTCCGGGTTTTGTGTTTGACATAATTCATTCCCTGGAAGAGTCTCGAAAAAAAGGAAGAGGAAGAGGAGTTTGCAGGTTCTTTTGAATACAAAAATATTTAATCCAAGATCACTCCTTTTATCAAACCTATTTTCAAAAACCCCGCGAGTATAAACGTGTTATCGTTATCTACGACGTAGTATCATATTTAACCCTACACTAAAATAGCTTAAAAGCAATAGAATTTATATTTCTAATGGGGTATAGAGCTGCAAAACGATATTTTAGAGCTCTTAAAAAATCAGTTCAAAGATAATTGAACTTAAATACCGCGGATGAACCATTTGTCAAAATGTCTAGGAGGGACAGAAAACCTTGCGATTTCGTAAAAAATACATTTTCATGCAGTTTATTTTGTGTTCATGTATGTAAGAAAATCTATTTTTACTAACGTATGCGTTTATATGAAGTTAATTGTGACGGTTAAACTAGCAGTTACGTATGGTGTCTTTGCGGTATTGCTTTGCTTCTTTAGCTCGAGAGGAGCCCTTCTTTTAAGGGGACATCGCCCGGGCGTGGGAGGATAAATTTCATCAAAATGGTTCCATACTACTAACGCATACAATTTCAAGTTTCGAAAACACACTGTTTCACGTTGCCCTGAGGGTCGCATAGATATTTACCTGGCAAATGAATAATTTCTAACTCAGAATGAAACTGAGTTACCCTAATCTAGTCTATTGATCAATTTTGAAATTCAATCAATTCGAATCGGGTTGTGGTCCCGTAACTAGTATCGTGGACTCGTGGATCAAAGGTCCGAGGTTCGCACCCCACTCTACCACAACTTAATTTCCATTTTCTAATGGTGAGTTATTTACAAGTCATTGAAAATGGCCACCAAAATTGGAATATTTATTGTTATATAATTTCCTTATCCACACCCAATGGTGCATAGGGTACCGTATTGATGTTTTAATTGGTGCGTGTCTTGATCATTTTGATTACATGAAAAAGTTTTCAGTCTTACGTTTTAAGTACCGATCTAGGAACAATGAAATATTGTATTGAGAGGAGATCCTTAAACCTACCATTCACCCGCAGCTTTTAAAGAGTCCTATAAGGGACTCTCTGTTAGCTGCGCATAGAGGAAAGTTATTATAAATATTCATAAGGTATACAAACTCTATGCAGATTAAGGAGGGGGGAGGAGGGTGTATGATCAGAGGCCAACACGCCGTCCCCACCCCTCAGGATCCCCTAAATACCTCTGTTTTTTTACTCTTCAAAAATATGTATTAACACGAACAATTTGCACAAATAAACGTATACAAATATACAAAAACAATGACTAAAAACTAAAGTAACACAGCAATCATAACTAACTCAACAAACATAATTAAAAACACGAATATTTACAATGGGAGAACGGCCTTGAATAAAGAAAAACTTCCTGGGTGATTAGAGGTAGAGGATCCGAATACCACCCCCGTAAGGAGAGGACGAAACAATAGAAAGTGTGCGTTCCGCTCGGAATGAAGCACATTCTCAACTGAATCAGCATCCCACAGCAACAGTCGCCTGTCCAACTTTGTTTTATCCACCTAGGCGTCCGCGCATCTGAGGAGCTCCCAACGCGATACCGAAGTCCGGACAAACTGACGGAAGAGTGTAAAATTCGTATTGTTGGCCATCAGATCCACGTTTCACGCTGGTTGCATGACCCCTGTCAAACCATTCAGCATCTCATCTCTAGCATCATCCAATAGCACACGGCGCCACGAAATATTGCAGTGTAGAACCACCTTTTAAATCAATATTTCTTAGAAATTGAACTTTGGACTTCAAGCGTGGTAGGCGAACATGCCAACCGCAACATTTTAAGGCGGAAGTATCTTCGCTCGATTTCCTTTTTCAGGAAAGTTCTGTTTCTATTTCGCACTCAGAATTGTATCCTCCACCCGCCGGACGCAGACAAAACCTAACGTTTAAGTATTATGTTATTTAATTAGTAAAATTAATTACAGTGTTTATCTAACACGCGACACAAAATATGAAACCAAAGTCGTAAATCATAATCCAATCTTCTAATCGAGTATTACACTACCCTCTTATCTAACTTCTATCCTTTATCACGAGGTATTATCTATATTAAACAAACACAGGCTGATCTTTTGCGTAGGTAGGTATTTGTTCAAAAAGCTTTTAACGCATTTTAGTTAAGGATCAAAATATGTTTGCGTACGAGTGTCTACATGAATTGTCAGAGGAAAGTTGAAATACTGTAAGAGGAAAAGTGAAAATTATTCACAAGTAGGAAAACAAAGTTATAAATAAATCAGGTTTTTTTATATTTATTATATGTACTCGTAAGATTATACGACCTTAATTGTCTTAAAAATATTACATAGCATTTCAAATTCGTGTCGACGACACATAGAATGAAGAATAAAAAAAAAATTTAAGACGTGCAAAAAAACATTTCAGGCATAGGTAAGCACTAGAACTACTAGATACATTTTAACTGTATAATACAAAATGTAATAAAGATTTCGGGTATGTTTGAATGTTTGTAGACAAGGCTGGATTTCACTCCCTCGGGAAGAAATTATCAATATTGAAATTTAAATATTATTAGACTTAAGACATAACTTATAATTTTAAGAATTTCTAAACCTTTTAAAAACCAAATACATTAAAAAATTCATGCAACTCAACAAACATAATTACGCAGTAATTTGGAGTTTGCATCCGTTGTGTAGAGCCCACAATACATAACAAACATAGAAAGGATTGAAAATTTTCGACGAAATTTTTAAAAATACCTAGATTATAAAAACAATAAAACGCTTTGTACTTACAGCCAATCTGCCAAACAAAATGGATTTTTCACCCTTGAAAATAGACGCACTGTATCTGAATTATGCTATTTACATAAATTATTCAATAATAAAGTAGACTCTTTTAACCCACTCTCCAAAATTAATCTTAATGTCCCCTTTCGCGAGACAAGAAATAAGTATTTATTTCATCTGCCAGTCTGTAGCACTAACTATGCACAACACTCTTTCCTCTATCGTTCTTTCTCTAACTATAATGCTTTTTTTTCATCTATTGATACATTATACATGCCCCTTTATTTATTTAAAAATAAATTAAGACTCATTATTTCTGGCTGCGATACGATCCCACTTACTATTTAATGATGCTCACACTTACACACACCTGAACACTTACTCGCACACTAATACATATAAACACACATCTACACTTACTCTCATACAAATACACATAAACACAGCACTTTTGTTGTAACACAATTTAATAATATGTATGATTCTTATTTAGAAACTTCGCTGGTCTGTCTTTAAACCGTTTTTTTTAAATGAAATGTTATTATTTCATTGTCGACTGTTTGTTTCTTTAAAATAAATAAATAACTTGATTTATTACTTCTTAATCTGTGAAACGTAGAACGGAGATGATCCTTATATGAGTTGATAAATATCAAACGCCAGTATGTGTATTAAATTTTTAAAAAAATATTTGTACTACAAAATGTCGAGAAAAAAATATGATAATTTCAGTACTGTTCAAATTAAAATATGTCCTCATTATTACAATAAAACACAGTCAAAACCTCTGTTTCACTTCAGAATCTAGTAGGGCCACATAGACACCGTGGTGGATATACCTGCGTTTGATATTTATCAACTCATATGCATTTTCAAAATACTTAATTCTATAAGTGATGTCCCATCTCTAGTGCAATAAATTTAATCCTGTCACCAGAAGTCAAATCTGCTATTCTTAAAATACATATTAATAGTAAAATAGTAAACAAAAAATCCCACAAAGGCATGGACACATAGTGTTATGTTATTTTTGTTCAGTTTCTTGTATATAGGGTAGGGTGGTTCAAAAGTGCGCCATTTTGTGTTTTAGAATTAATGCAAATTAAAATAAACATTTTAGAACAATAAAAATAAGTTTATTTAGACTCTTCGTTATCTAGCTGTTACAAGAAAAAATGCGAGAAGTCTAACTCTTACCTATTACAACACATAATAAAAAAAGTTCAAAAAGTCAGTGCGCGCACGTATGCACACCCTGCAGCTCAAGAGTGCGCAAGAGGGTGTACACCAGTGCGCAAACAGTATATGGTGCGATAATCAAAGACAAAAATCACTAACATAATCTCTAGACCCCAAATAACCATTGCATCTATCTTGCCACCATTCCTGGCATATTTTGCACTGATTCAATTCTCCGCAACCTGGGCTTTTCCAGATTTTCTTCTTTGGATCTTGCCGAGGGTTTTTAATTTTTTTTTTTAAAGGGGCAACTTTTTTCTTCGTTTTATTATTTATAGTTGCTATAACTTCTTATAATTTATGTTTATATAAAGAACTGGTAAGAATTTCCAATTTTTTTGCGGGCGCACTCTTGCACATTTTGTCGTTGCGCACTCTTGCACAGCCGGTGAATATTTTGTCAAAAACATATTACTACCGCCATCTAATGAAACCTCTCAAATTTTGTCGTACGGCAACTGATTAGATAGATTTGTAATAGAAACAACAATACAAAACGATATATTGCATGAAACCTTCACATGAGAGAGTTTTCAGAATAGATAAATATTATAACAAATAAGCAAAACAAACGATTTTTTTATCTGCAATCGTTAATTTTCATCTAGTAACACTCAGCAGGCAACAACAACACGGCATCACTTAACACTACCACTTGGTGATTGAATTTCTTATTAAACATCATAGGCGGTATGTTTAAATCAAAGATGCACTCTTGTATACTGCGCACTATTGTACACTGCGCACCCTTGTACTCTACGCACCCTTGTATACGGCTCACTCATGTACACTGCGCACTCCTGTACCACCCTGCCCTACGTTTCTTCATTGAACTGTTGTCATTGGCTAAGGCCGTATTTTAAAAAAAAATATTCATCAATAAATAATAGACTCGAGACACTGGTAAACTAAAGAAAAATAATTTATATTCAATTCTTAATTATACCTCGATAAAAGAGCACGTGTTGCTTCGAAACCGGTTGGTAAATAAATGAACAACAACTGGTTTAAAATAAAGTTTTTCTATTGAATTCGAATTACTAACAGGCGCCGTGGCGCAGTTGGTAAGACAGATAACTGTGAAACTAGCGTCGCGGGTTCGATTCCCGCAAGTTGCAAGAAAAAAATCTAAGAAAGATTTTTTCTCAATTGGTCTGGGTGTTGTAGTATTTTTTAATGACTTCCTTCCATATCCTATTTTCCACCTGCTGACAAGCCTCTAAAAAAGAAGCTAAGCGGGTTATTCCTTAAAAAAATTTATATATAAATAGAATGAATAACCGCAAAGTAAGTGCTCCAAATAAGTATATAAAAAGAAATTACTCAAACGCAATGTAACTTTACCCTTTCACTAAAAATACTTAAACATGATATTTAAATAAACGAACATTAATATTGTATTTCCACAATCATTTCAATTTACGTTATTAAAATCCAAAGATGCGTATTAAACATCTTTACCAATATCTCAGTTGGATTTTTCAATAAGCAAATTCTGAGAATTCATTTAAATATTTTTCAAGATCTCAAATAGCGAATCCTAGGAAGAGTATCCACCTAATCCTTTATTCCAAATAAGTATTTATATTTTAAGGTAAGGTAAACAACCGCACGTCATATTTAGCAAATAAATAAAGAGAATAGCAAATCACGATTCATATCCATTTTTCATGTGAGAAAAATACATATTACGTTACTGTAACTGGCCATCAGTGCTTTTATTTATGTGCTTTTAAAATGTGTAAAACATATTTTTTAATACATACATACGATATTAATAAATGTTATTAAGGTAAACTCGTAGGTAGCAGGATGTTATACATAATAGTATATTAATGTGTTTCAGGTCATTATGGAAATTACCTCCGTTTTATGGGTTGGAAAGAAATTTAGACAAAAAATTAAGTGCAAATATCCTAAAGTCAAAATTCCTTGATCTGACGAGTTTAACTTCTCACCATCATTAATTTAGTATTTCCTAATAATATTAATAGGACCATGCTTTAATACCATAATCGCAGTGTATTAGAAACCATTTGTAGTACACATACACCTTTGTAACATAATATATTTGTAATATACACTAAGGTAAGATGATTAGTCTTGCGCTCAGTTGCCAGTCAAGAGGCTACAAAAATTGCAGTTAAATCAATGTTTTTTTTTTTTTAATAAATATTTGCGTTCTTATGATTTACCAAATATTTAATTTTGAGTGCCATTTTCAACGAGTTGTAAATAACTCACTATTAGAAAATGGGAATCAAGTTAGGGTAAAGTGGGATTCGAACCACGCACCGTTGAGACCACGGGACTGCGACCCGATTCGCGTCGTTTTTAGTGGATATCGAACTCAGAACTTCAGACAAAAACGTTTTGACCAGCTACACCACGAGATCGACAAATCTCAAATCGATTTGACATGTTAGGATTTTTATCTGAGAGTATCCATTGCCAAAATACAACGTAACAAACTAGAAACGTTTGAAAAAAGATGCTTGCGGCGAATACTTGGAATCAGGTGGTTCGACATTGTTAGAACAGTAAAATTCGAGGGCAGGAAAACGCAACAGCATTTAATAAACATAAAAGTGATAAACCTGCGCTGAAATGGCCGGGTCGCGAATTGCGAATGTCAATTGGTGAGATCAACCCTTGTCTATTTTACCAACTCCAAGGCCGCAGGCGCCTCGGAAGACCGTCGACGACTATCAGCCGACTGTGTGCGGTGGTTGTGTATTGGGTAGTGGACTGTCCTGGGACAAAGCGAAGGAGCTGGCCCGGGACAGGGTTAAATGAAGATGGCCGATGGAAGACACATAAAAGCAGAATTAAGAAAAAGCCGTTGAGTCGGAAACGCTCGTTCACGGTTCTGATTTCATTTCATACACAAAGAGTGTTCATCGTTTCAGTCAGACGCAGAAAACTCCTAGCTTAGATTTCCCTGTAATTTAATGTCGGAAAGAAGACTTACAATTTTTGGGACACCACGCAGAAAAGCTTCGGTACCATAAAACAATCAAGAAACCCTTTACTAGGTAGTATTAAATAACATGTTTTCTCCTTTAAACCTCCATCCTTTGCCTTCCTTGTTCATGTTCCTCTTTGTATTTATATTTTCCTCTCTAAAACAGACTTAATGTACCGAAGTTTTGAAATTACTATTATTTTAGAAATGTGATCAATACACGTGTCGTAGGCTGACAAATACGAAGAAATTCTTTGAGGCGGCTATAATACACTATTATTATGAAGTTCTATGCATTTACGGGGGCATAACCTAGTTTATTATATATATATATCAAAATTTATTTATTTTTGTTTATTATATTCGCCCAGAGGATTTACGTTTCATTACAAAACCTTAAATCTAGGTCTAATAAATATGAATCTACTAAATATACATATTTTTTTAATGTATGTAACTTTATAGATATACTATACATCAGGGGCGAACCGTGTATAGAAGTGATTATGCGCAGCTTGCCATTATATTTGACTAACCATAATATTTTGTTGTTGTAACTTTTTACAGAAAAACAAATAACTAATTACCATTTATTTTAAATCATTTCCACCGTTAGTATCTTTATAAGGCGTGCCTAGCACCTGCGGTGAGCCAAGAAACTAGCCGATTATTCCAGCTTATTTATTCATACAAATAAGTATACTATATTTTGAATGTATTAACCCCAGTGCGGGTTTTTTCTCCTAGATTAAACTTGCAGATTACGCAAATTATTTGAAGATTCTTGATTTGAAAAACAATATTTCAAACATTGTTTCTTAAGGACTATTTTTCTTTGAGATGTTACTTTTGACATAAGACCATAATTACTTTCATGCGTCATATTCCAGGACATATAGCGCTCCACGCGGCCGTTTTTAGCACTATTAATTACTAGAACATTCGGCCAGTTGACATTTCAATTGAATACCTACCATGCAAGAGGTCTCGGGTTCGATTCCTGACATGAATGATATAATATATTTATTTAAAAGGGTGTTTTTACATTAGAATATTTCATAGTCCCTGGACAGGTACCTAAAGCGTAAGACTGATCATCTCACCTTCGTGTAACAATTTTTTATCGAAATATACTGCAATTGGTGTACTAATGCAGTGCTCTATGCACCATTAGGTGCGGAAATGGAATAATGATGATGAAATAAAATACAAAAAGTCAGTAATTTTTACAGCATTCGAATAATGTTAATTATTTTGGTTTTATCGTCGTAAGAATGTTTAATCTAAAAGCCAAAAATGGAAAAAGAAACATATCAATTTCTCCATACCCGTTTCCGAGCCGGTGTAGTCCGATGATTGGAGAATTTACAAAATGATTCTATCTATTTGGTACTTTGATACTTATTAGTCACGTTAAATCAGGGACGTCCAGTGTGCCATGCCATACGCCATTTTATAAAAAAATATTGATTCATTTAGAATTCTTATCTTAGAAAGGGGTGACAAGTTTAAAAGGTTAAGTAAAAAGTTAAAGTTAATCTGTTCAGCTGTACAATTAAGTTTAAAGTTGATGAATGTAAGAAATTTGTTTTGAACTTTTCATGGATATTGTAAAAAGGTGCCTATATTGCTGAATTATATTCCAAGTTATTCCTAACTAAGGCAGTAAAGAATAATAATAATATAATAATAATAATAATAATAATAATAATAATAATGAAAGTTTATTAACAAAAATAACAATAACTTTATCTATTACATAAACACTTAGGTAATAGATTTCTCTGGATCATGTCTAGTCTGCCTAACTAGGTACAACCTGTTTTAAGGCAGACATTTTTATGCAAAAATAAACAATAACATGACTACCTACTTGTTAATATACTATACAGTTATACAATATTAATTTATTAGGAATTTATTTTTGGTAAATTTTCCGATTTTTCTCGACCTAAATCCAGTGACCGATTTTTTACAAATTTGTTAAATTGAATCCGGGTCATGGTTTTGCAATCTTTGGGTAACATATTGAATATTTTTGGGAACCTGAAATTTCTTAAATGTTACAAGAGAGTGGATGGAATTAAAATCTTTAACAGATTGATGCAAATATTAGAGGCATTTTTCGTCTTATTAGTAATCTCATCAATGGGAGAAGCAAATAGCAATTTATCATCCAACACTAATTCTAAGTCTTTGATAGATCTACAAAATTAATCATTTAGACAATAAAAGAAATGGTTTTTTTTTCGAGTAAACGTTATGATACTACACTTGTCAGCATTAATGTTCCTTCCTGTCCTTAAGGAAATGTCGTTTTTCTGACACCAATCATTTGGTCTCACAAGGTTAGATTGAAGAGTTTCATAGTCACTAGAAAACCTTATCAAAGGCCTTTCTAAAGTCGGTATAAATTGTAGCAGTCGGATGATTTTTCTCCATGACTACAATCAACTAATTCTGATACAGCGTAAGATTCGATAATGTAGATCTCCCACGAATAAAGCCATGCTGTAGTAAGGAGATGACTTATTTACTTTTGTGGAAAACTTGACCAGCAAAACAGGTTACAATAATTTCGGAATAATTTACTGGATACAGATGGGTCGATAATTAGAGACATCGGTTTTATCTCCCTTTTTGAAGATGGGTGTTAAGAAACTGACTTTTCATATCTTGGGAAAAATCTCTATTTTAATTGATAATTTTCAAAATTAGGAAATGGGCCGATTTAAGAAGCTCTACACTGTATTACGAAGAGTGAAGGAATATTATCTGGCCCGTACCTTTACTTGAATCCAGATTACTTATCCTATTCTTTGCCTCGTCATGCGTCATCGGCAAACGTACAGTAATTAAAATCAATTAAATTGTAACAGTCAATACGCAGCTCAGAATCGATCACTAAACTATATACATTGTCAAAGTAGTCAGTTAACAAATCAACAACATCCTGAGGCGCATCGGCCATTTTTTGGTCGTAGTACATCGTAGATGGAAATCCAAACTTCCTTCGGTTGAGAGTATTAGAAAATCAAAAAATGTGTTTGGGGTTAGTTAAGGCTTTTTGTTTAAATTTTGTAATACAGTTACGATAACATGTTTTGGAGAGTTGTTTTAACATAGTTCGTAATTCTGAAAATTCGATGTAATCATTAATGTCATGAGATCTTTTATATTGATTGATTTGGTGTTTATTTTGTAGAACTCCATTTTTAAACTTATAATATTAGAAATCAAACACTTATTTAAGTCTACTGAACACTTTATTTTATTTTTACAAATATAAAATCGAAAATTTCCTGACAATTGTTTCGCCTTGTTGGGGCATTTTCAAACGAATGTGAAGATTAGATGGATTGAATGTCCTTATATAGTTATATAATTCAAGGTACTGAAGTAGAAAATAAAAATTATCTTATGAACTATAGCATGTACATTAATCATAATTGAGGGAAAAACTGATGGTAAAGGGCGAGGCTAAGTGTTTAATGGGTAATGGGGAATTTAAGTATTTATATTTAGTAGACTCAAATCAGTGTTTGATTTATTATATTATAAGATCTTTTATAGTTTGCGTGGGCAATCTTTTTACGTCGTATGACTTCAATAAGCATTTTTGATAATAACTAATAATGAATTATTTCGGATAATAACAATGGCAGTGCTAAGAATAATATAACATTGATATATCACTAGATCGAAACTAAAACTTTGATTTATAAAATCCCAGTCAAAAGTCGTAAGAAACGAATTTATTGCTGAGTAATTACCTTTAGATTTTTTTTTATCTAGTATTCAAAATTGTATACTTGGGTGTAATTAGGGTATTAAATTAAATGCACAAAAGTGGGAGGTAAACGCCAATAGAAGTCGATTAAGATTATTATTTATAGGTAACATTTTATGTAGATTTTTTTATTGCATTTAAATCTATATCTTGGGGAGTCACCTCTGAAATTTCATGAGTTGACTACAACGGGAGGTTTGAAATATTGGTTATCTAAACTATGTTTTCAATACTCACTTCAGATGTTATTACGATAAAACATAACAGTCTATAAAAAAAAACTAGGTAGAATGTAACTACACTGTCTTATTTTGATTGTGAATTTTGTCCGCGATACATAAATTCCTAAATACAAAGCCGATTGTATTTTGTCAAGGCGATTAATTATTATTTATTTAAACAAATAATAATAAACAGCAAAACCGTAGAAAGCAAGTTCTAAACAAACGACTCGAAGTAAGTAAAGACAATACCATAGTATTTTTGATTTTTTATTTATTTGGCTTTTTGATTTTAATATTAACTTAGACGATATACATATAATAACAAAACATTATATTTTTGGGCGATTAACTTGTTCAATAAATAAACAAAAAAAAAATAAATGAAGAAAAATCAAATACAGATGACTTTTTTTGTAACGTGGGCGCAGTTCCTTTATGTCCCTAAAATTAAAGATATTCCTAAGTATCATCATTTACTTATGGAAATGAGTTCATGTACGTATTTAGTTCATCAACGACTCTTGGAAAATTTTACACTCTGAAACCGATTATCGTTTGCGTCGCTTACCGGAATCTAAAGCGCCGAACGCTTTGTATTAAAAGTTACGATCCGCAACAAATCTTTGCTTGTGAATACTAATAAAAAGCGTTTAAAGATCTACAAAGCATTCGAAAATTGGCGTAATTATTCAAAACGACAGACTAGGGTCCGTGACACATGCCATTATGGCGTAGATGAATAGTTACGTAAGAAACGTGCTAAGGCTACAATTTACATAATGCTTAAACACTTATTGCAATTTACCCGGCACGAAAAATTAGGTACACTAGCATTTTAATTACTTTATTTTAACAATATTTTAATTATTAACATTTAAAGCATAGGTTACAAAAAAATATATGTTTTTTTTTGGAGAAATTCAACAAAAACTTTTGGGCAAAGCTCTTTAACTTAACTTTATTGTTTTTTTTTAAATTAAACACTGCTTATTTCACAAAATTCAATAATTGTCAATGGTACCTCGTTGCGTTTAAATCAAACTGTTTTTTGGTTTTTATTCGTTTGTATGGTATGTGCCCTTCTACGTCTGCACAATTCTATTATTTGACCCACCGCCCCATTTTCAATAGAATAATATTACTCAATACCCCCGTATATGCATTTTTTCTAAATTGAGTTGAAACAGAAAAATGCGGTAATTTCTATATACAGAACAATGGTATCATAAATTAATAATGTTTCTTTACTGAGCTCTATTTTTGTCAGAAACAACCTCAAATCCCAGATGTCAATTGTTTACTGTCGGTTGTTTCCCCTTTTTTGACTTTTAGCGCGCTTATGTAAAAATATTTACCACGTCAAAAATACTCGGACATCAAAATATATTTTTCGTACAAAAAAAATTAACACAATATGTATTTTGTAAGGTTTGAGTATTATTATCTCATTGTCCCCCTTTTGCTTCCATTGCCCCCCACTTCCACCATGGTCAGCATTGCCCCCTTGGTCCCCCTCAGAGAGCCTGTGATTTAAAGCTTTAGCTTTGTTGTCAAACATTGGATTAAATGTTAGTAAATAATTGTACATAACCACTTATCAACTTTTCTATGGGTACCGGTTTCCAGACGTACCCGTCTCTTTATCACGACACTAATTATACTGACGTAGTTGCACAAAATTAAAAAGAAAACACCAACGAGCACTGATTACCGTATTTTTTTAGACCATAAGACGCACTTTTTAACCCAGAAAATTCAACCAAAAATTAAGGTTTGTCTTATGGTCCGATGCGTCTCATCGTCCGCAAAATACGGTATATATTTTTAAAAATAAACATTTCACCTTGTGGGAAAGCAATAGTTATAAAAAGGGGGAGGAGAGGAAGAGGGGAGTATGAATTTACTAGGTATTGGAATAGTATTTAAGGAAGGTATACACAATGGATCATCGTATTATGGGATATATTGAAAGGTCCTTTGATCATTGACTAAAAAGATGTTATTTTTCAAATCCTTCCAAGTGTGAAATAGTATTTCCATATTGTCAACTTTAAATCCTTTGTAAAACCTTTTTTATGATACTTTATAGGAAAGTCGGTAAGTGGTTTTACGTACGCAATAATTCATTTGTTTTATTAATTAATTAATTTTATTTTATTTTATAAGGTAATTCAACAAAGGTACATGCTAGAAAACATACAATTTGTTTATTCTTTTCTTCTTTTATTTTTGCACCACAACAGGCCAGAAGGCCCAATTACAGTGGTGAATTAACATCGCAGAACATCCAGGCTTGAGAAAAATCACAATTATTTTATTTTGTGTTCTCACCGGGAATCGAACCCGGAACCTTCCGCGTGTAAGTCAAGCATCTTGACCACTACACCACGGAAGCCGTTAATATTAGTCAGAACAATTTTACATGTATCTTCAATTACAGAATGACAAATATTTGATAATGTTTACAGTCTTGAATCACAAACGTAGGTTGAAAATTTCTCAAAAGATAATGAAAACATGGAAAAACATTCAAAGTATATTTTCTTATCAAACATGTTACCCCAGAGATTGTGTAATATTTTTGGATTGCTTATTTTCTGGTGATTTTATTCTCAGCATGCAAAATACTCGTTTTAAATATATTTACAATAAAACACTTTGTATATATACCACACACGACCATTTTTTTATTTTTTTTATTCTCGGCAATTCATCCTGTGAAGGATGATTTCTATTTTTGAATATATTTAATATGTTATTTCACAAAGTAAATGCTGAAACAATGGTCGTTTTAAGTTTAGATCATTCTTATTTTTGACGAAAATCTCTTTCCGGGCAAATTGTATTTAAGTTGTTAAGAGAAATAATTTTATCAATACACCTACGTAAATATGTTTGAAACGTGCACATTACACGTATAACTCAGGTACGCAGTGTTTATTTCACAATTTTTTTCTTCCGAGCAAATTAAACTTTTTACTCAGTTAAAAGTTTTTTCATTCAGTAATACTTAGGGGGTTCCAGAATCAACATGCATACCCCTTATCGTGGACCAAAGCTTATTTAATTTATTTTACGGAACCGGTATGTACGTTCGAAAGAAAATTCATAGTTATTGAATGTATTATAAAGAACATGAAGACATTTTAAAAGTTATTTATTTATTTTACAGAAACAAACAGTCAACAATGATTAAATAAAATAATAAAGATAAGATTTAAAGACAGACCAGCGAAGTTTCTAAATAAAAATCATACTCATGAAATTGTGGTACAACAAAAGGGTGTGTTCGTGTATATTTGTATGTGAGTAAGTGTACAGTTGTGAGGGTGTGTATTTGTGTGGAAGTAAGTGTTCAGGTGTGTGTAAGCGTGAGCATCATTCAATAGCAAATGGGAGCGTATCGCAGTCAGAAAGAATGAGTCTTAATTTATTTTTAAAAGAATCTTCTTAGATCTTCTTCATACAAACTTACTCCCGTATTTTCTCTCTAGATTATGGTACTAGAGCAGTTGGCGTGTTGTTTTTTTTCGTTTTTATAAAAAATGTTTACTATGGGAAATAGAACCGTCCAAACCCGTAAAAAAAATATGGTTTTATCTGCTGCCTTCGGGCGCATGGTATACAAATATAACTATTTTTGAAAAACGCTAAACGTACCGATACAGAAATTTTTATTCTGATACTCTGTTTGAAAAAATAACAAATTCGGTTCGGTTTTGAAGTGCGTTAAACAGGACAACGTAACGTCGATTGTGTATATTCTAACAAAAGGTCTGACATGCAGTTGTCTTTTTCGCACAGCATCGGGGAGGCATCTGCAAGACAGTGACAGGAAAATAATGTTCGAATGCCATTTATCAAAATTCTCTGTCCTGAAAAATAATCATTTATACGTACTCGTACATATTGATATCTACGTTTCGATTATGTTCATTTAATCTATAATCGAATATCAACTCAGATCTAGCAATAGCAAAGCATTGCCGGGCTCAGATCGTTTGTTATAAATAAGAAATAACATTATTTGAGGCGTGTTTTGAGACCGTTATTAAGATACAAGTTATGTTTGAGTGTAATCAGCTTTTGTTTGTTTTGTCTTAGGTTCTATGAATATCTTAAATAAAATGAACGTAGTTATGTAGAAAGCAGCCAGTCCACAATTTTTAAGAAATGATATATTTTATATTTTTTAAATATAAATCGTATAACACAAAGTATTTTAAAAGTTTAAAACGTTGAATACATTCCCAGGAGTTACAACAACTCAATTTGGGACATAAATAATATTAACGTTTAAAAAATAACACATATTAAGAACAACAAAGAAACAAAGCAAGTTTAGCACCTTTATAACTAAATATAGCACAACAATATACACGCCAAAAACATTTTCTTACACAAGCAGAATAAATATAGAAAAAAACGCTTTTAAGAATAAAACAAAGTAGTGAATCTACTAAGGGAGATAGGGTCATTAACATCACATGCCATGCAGATGATGCAGTCATAGTGATGATGAGAACATATCCATCTCAGTAAGTAAACATCTGGATGCCTAAGAAATGTCGTATAGTACAATGAACACATGATTGTTGGAAACATAACTCGGATATACAAAACGTGTGTCAGACCGATCATGGTGTATACAATAGAGGCGAGGATAGATAGAAAGAAAATAAAAAATACAAAAAACCAAGTAAAAAAACTAAATAGAAAAACCAAATAACTGCTCAGAGCGTCAGAGATGAAAGTACTAACGGCAATCGCAGGGAAACCCCAAAGAGGCAGAATCCAGAATCAAGAAGTTATACGGTATATTGTTATATTAATGTTATCGGGTGCAGTAAGGTCAATTCTATGTTTTGCTAAAAACAGCCAGACTGGTGTCATACAAAAAACTGTATAAATCACCTTATGAAAATGGCGTCGACCACAAAATCGGCATTTCTCAATTTGCAGAAAACACCCACAGCACTAGAAAAATCTTACGGTACATTCAAATCATTAACACTGGTCAAGTACATAATTAAATTCTTGTTAGTCTTGTAAAAAACACTAGTGTACTCATTTTATCGTTTGTTTAAGTCAAAAACATTCCAACTGTTGTGTAGATTCGATTATTCACCCTTTTCACAAAAGCGCTATTATCTCAGTTTCACTTTTCTACGGCTGTCTGCTTTCTGCATAACTACGTTCGAATGTGAATATAATCAAATGATAATACGAAACACGTTTCCTTTGATTCTTAGATGAACAACAAAATGGCTAATTTCATAATTGTATGTCGGCACCTAGTTGGTGGCCTAATTTTGTGATGTACAAAGTTATGTGGGTGCACAGAATGAGAGCAAGTAAAACAGGGTACTTACGTTTTACACAAAGATTTATTCACGAAACTAAACTACTGAAGCTAACACATTGAAAGAAGGATTCTAATAACTATATTAGGCAAAATAAAATGAAGTTGGTAAATCTAAATTGGCGGTAATTTTGTGCCTCGAAGACGCGTGCGGTGAGGTCGGAATCCGGTAGTATTCTCGAAGCCGGTTTGGCCTGTTCGTACGCTCTACGTCGGCGTTCGGCAATGTTCGGCTCGTGCCGTCGTTGTCGACCCGCCACACAGCCCCCTTCCAAGTTTTGAAATCTGTTTTTCAAAACTGACGCTGTATCCCCCTCCTGCCGCTACGCGTTGTGTATGCCGGTTGTTCTGTTGGTGTTTCCGTTTCTGCTGGACTGGCTCGTTCTTCCGCTGTCTGGAACGCCGGCTTGCACCTGTCCAGCGAAACCTTTTTATGTTCGCCATCCACGTCCAGTGTTACCGTCTTTTCCGCCCTGGTGATGACCTTGTAGGGCCCCTTGTAGTTCGGCATCAGGGGTTTGTACACTCTGTCGTCCCTCAGAAACAAGTGTGTGGCTCTCTTTAGTTCCGGGTGGATGAAAACGTTACCTTTATTGTGGTGCTCGACTGGCCTTGGTTTGACGTTTTGCATGAACTTTACCAGTTGCCTAGTGTAGGAGTCCGGGTCAATGTAGTCGTTCGTCTGCTCCAGGATGTCTGCTGGTAACTTTAGTTTGCACCCATACAGCATCTCTGCTACTGAGTGCTCTGCATTCGTGCGCAGTGTGGCCCTCAGTCCGAGTAGTATGGTGCTGATCGATTTTGTCCACGGAACAGGGTGGTGAGCTTTAATGGCCGTCTTCAGCGTTCTATGAAATCGCTCGATCATGCCATTACTTTGTGGATGGTAAGGCGTCGTGTTGGAGTGTGCTATGCCTGATCTGGAACAAAACAAGTTAAAGTCCGTAGACATGAATTGCCTACCCTGATCAGTTATAATTTTCTCCGGTACGCCGTATCTCGCAATCCAGTTGTCCCAGATGGCTCTGATGATTGTGTGGGTCTGGATATCTGCGATAGGGATTACTTCCGCCCATCGAGTGTATCGGTCGATACATGTGAGGCAGTACCTCAGTCCCTCTGATGGTGGAAAAGGTCCGATGAGGTCGACATGGACCACGCAGAATTTCTGTCTCGGCATGTCGATCTTGATGATCGGTGTCCTCGTGTGTTTGTTGACTTTGCTCTTCTGACAGGGTATGCAGGCCTTCGTCCAAGCTGCGCAGTCTGCTTTCATATTTTTCCAGACGCCTCTTTGACTGATGGTCTTGGTCGTGGCGTCGGCTCCTGCATGGTTGAGGTTATGCACTTGGTTGAAGAAAGATCTCTGTAGCGTTTTTGGGATGTACGGTCGCATGTTGCCTTTGTTGCGATCGAAGACGATTTCTTGTCCCTGCATGTTGGTTTTGATCAGGTTCAGAGCAGTGTTCTTGTCGTCCAAGAGTGCGAGTAGTTCGTTGTCCTGCCTTTGTTCTTTATGGATCTTTTCGAACGATATGTTTGCCTCTTGTTCGATCATGTCGATTCTTGATAAGGTATCGGCGACGACGTTGTCTTCTCCTTTTATGTATTTGATGTCCGTGCTGAACTGTGAGATGTAGTCTAGATATCTGAGTTGTCTGGGGCTTTCTTTGTCGTGACTTTTCCTTCTAAACACGAATTGTAGTGGTTTATGGTCCGTGTATATACAGAATTCTCTGCCCTCCAGATAATGTTGAAAGTACCTTACAGTCTCAAAAATGGCTAGTAGTTCCCTGTCGTACGTACTATATGAACACTGAGCCTTGTTCAACTTTTTTGAGAAGAAACTTATCGGTTTGTAGTTGATGCCGTCTGTGGTTTGTTGTAGCACGCCTCCGATTGCGTAATCTGAGGCGTCTGTCCACACTGACATCTTGCTGCTTTCCTCTGGGTAGCTAAGCTTAGTGGCGTTGATCAGCGAGTTCTTGACCTCTTCGAAATCGTGTGTAGTGACTTCGTTCCACTCTACTTTTCTGTTGTCATTCTTTTTGCTCCCTTGAGGTAATCGTGTAGTCGTATCAATTTGTGTGCTGCTCGTGGTATGAATCTTCGGTAGA